>NC_136492.1:7225408-7237908 GCF_053919585.1 Euprymna scolopes | reverse complement strand
AACGGTTTTCTTTTTCTTTTCCATTTCGATACTTTTTTGTGATATACATTTTGGAAATATAAAAAAATAACAATAAAAATATTAAATACAAAAAGTAACATCGTTTTTCATGCTTCAAAAAACCATCATAACCTCTAAACCAATATATATATATATATATATATATATATATATATATATATATATATATATATATATATATATTATATATGTTTAATTATTTTATCACCGTTTTATCTGTTTGGTTACATATGTTTCGGATGTTGGACCGTGTTTACAATCTAACAGCCTCGTCAGCTTGGTCTGACGAGGCTGTTAGATCGTAAACACGGTCCAATATCCGAAACATATGTAACCAAACAGATAAAACGGTGATAAAAAAATAAAACACATATTTGCTCTGCAATAGTATTGAGCACTCTCTTCAGGTTTTTGCTAATTACCAGTTTTACCAAATATATATATATATATATATATATATATATATATATATATATATATATATATATATAACTGGAGTCCAAGGTGGCGTCATTGCTAGGTTTATATCTCCCTACCGGCAGGAATTGTTATCCTACACTAACGATTGCGTAACCATGAAACACTAATGTCTGTGCATCTAAAAGAAGTTTAATTATTTAATTATAATTATTAAACCACTTTAAGAATACTTAAGGATGGAAAGTATAAACTAAAAGGCAGACAACTAACATTCATAGCTTCCGTCGTTCGAACATTCTGGATTGTCTAATATCTGCGTCCTAATTGAGTGCTTACTATAGCTATTTTCGTGGCAATTGTTTGGTGACGCGGAGGTAGAGGCTTAACAAATGAAGTCATAGGATGCTTCGTGGCTGGGTTCGAATCTCCCGAGTCAGTGTGAGAAATCTGAACTAAAAAGAAAAAAAAAATGGTCGGACAACCATGTGTCGTTGGGCTAGCTGCAGGCAGTAGCGGAAAGAAAAGTGTTGTGTGTTTGGGTGTTGTGTGTTGCATGTTGTGTTTAGGTATTGTGTGTTTGGGTGTTGTGTGTTGCATGTTGTGTTTAGGTACTGTGTGTTTGGGTGTTGTGTGTTGCGTGTTGTGTTTGGGTATTGTGTGTTTGGGTGTTGTGTGTTGCGTGTTGTGTTTAGGTATTGTGTGTTTGGGTGTTGTGTGTTGCGTGTTGTGTTTAGGTACTGTGTGTTTGGGTGTTGTGTGTTGCGTGTTGTGTGTAGGTACTGTGTGTTTGGGTGTTGTGTGTTGCGTGTTGTGTGTAGGTACTGTGTGTTTGGGTGTTGTGTGTTGCGTGTTGTGTTTAGGTATTGTGTTTGGGTGTTGTGTGTTGCGTGTTGTGTTTAGGTACTGTGTGTTTGAGTATTGTGTGTTGCGTGTTGTGTTTGGGTATTGTGTGTTTGGGTGTTGTGTGTTGCGTGTTGTGTTTAGGTACTGTGTGTTTGGGTGTTGTGTGTTGCGTGTTGTGTTTAGGTATTGTGTTTGGGTGTTGCGTGTTGCGTGTTGCGTGTTGTGTTTAGGTACTATGTGTTTGGGTATTGTGTGTTGCGCGTTGTGTTGGGGTATTGTGTGTTTGTGTGTTGTGTTTAGGTATTGTGTGTTTGGGTGTTGTGTGTTGCGTGTTGTGTTTAGGTACTGTGTGTTTGGGTGTTGTGTGTTGCGTGTTGTGTTTAGGTATTGTGTGTTTGGGTATTGTGTGTTGCGTGTTGTGTTTAGGTACTGTGTGTTTGTGTGTTGTGTGTTGCATGTTGTGTTTAGGTATTGTGAGTTTGGGTGTTGTGTGTTGCGTGTTGTGTTTAGGTACTGTGTGTTTGGGTATTGTGTGTTGCGTGTTGTGTTTAGGTACTGTGTGTTTGGGTGTTGTGTGTTGCGTGTTGTGTTTAGGTACTGTGTGTTTGGGTGTTGTGTGTTCTGTGTAGGTACTGTGTGTTTGGGTGTTGTGTGTTTGCGTGTTGTGTTCAGGTGTTGTGTGTTTGGGTGCTGTGTGTTTGTGTGTTGTGTGTGCAGGTTTGGGAGCTGTGTGTTGTGTATTTGTGTGTTGCGCATTTATGTGTTTGTGTTTGGGTGTAGAGTGTTGTATATTTGGTATGTAATTTTTTTAATCTCTTTTTGGCCCATGAATATTTTTATCCCATTTTTTCACGATAGCCAAATGGAGTTGATAAAATGAAAGGGTGTACAGGCAGCTGATTTGTGTATGCCGGCTTGTGGCAGAGTGCGTATTTCCTATTCGATTGCGTTAGGGAGGAGTGTCCTTTGAGTTGGTTTCTAAAATTTTAAAAATCACACCAAAATATCATTTAATCTGACAAATCAAATTTTATCTCCCGATTGAGCTCCAATCTATGGCCCCCCCCTCGCCAAACTCTCACAAGAAACACCCGTCTAGCAGAAAACAATATCACTAATTTCCCCCACTCTTTATCTGTGCCTAAACCTAAACGTAGATTCCATGAACAAAGCTTCTTTCTTAGAACTGCACGCCTATGGAATTGTCTTCCGTTTTCCTGCTTTCCAGCTGACTACAATATGGTTGTCTTCAAGTCTAACGTAAACAACTTTTTGATGAGCCGTTTCATATAAGTTAACACATTTATTGAATTTCCATACTAACGATTACTATATTGTCCAATTTCTACTGTACACTCTTTAACCCTTATTCTCGTGTGGCCTCTTGGCCTTGATAAGTGGTGATGCCTATGTAAAAAAACAAAAACAAAAAAAAAACACATTTGTTATTGCTGTACTGTTACTTGCGATAGAATTACATGCATAGCTACTACAATTTATTTGTGAAAATGATAATTACTTCGGTTCAGACGATCGCCAATAAGATAGCGTGAGTTGCTTTGACAACATCTCGGGCGGAATTAGATGAGCTTGCTCAGGACAAATTCTTCTTTTGCCGTTTATTGGGTTTTTTTTTATGCTCATCAGAGACTGGATAGTGATGACAGGTCAAATTAGGTTGAAGAATAAGTTTTTGCTGGTTCATTGAAGGAGTATTTTAAACCATTTTAATTTATTTTATGTATATTGCTATTACTTAAACATATGACCAGGATTAATTTATAACTTTTTTCTTTTCATATTATTAAAGCTGTTACATGGAAGGGCTGTCCATTCCCATATAAGTAAGAATACATACTAGATAAGTGAAAATGATATTAAGATATGGTTAGGATCGAACCCTGAAGGCAAGTTTTAAAGATAATGGAAATTGGAATGTTAGAAATTAAGTCTATTGTTAATTCTATTAGAAATAGTTAAATATTGTTAATTCTATTAGAAATAGTTAAATATTGTTAATTCTATTAGAAATAGTTAAATATTGTTAATTCTATTAGAAATAGTTAAATATTGTTAATTCTATTAGAAATAGTTAACTATTGTTAATTCTTTTAGAAATAGTTAAATATTGTTAATTCTATTAGAAATAGTTAAATATTGTTAATTCTATTAGAAATAGTAAAATATTGTTAATTCTATTAGAAATAGTTAAATATTGTTAATTCTATTAGAAATAGTAAAATATTGTTAATTCTATTAGAAATAGTTAAATATTGTTAATTCTATTAGAAATAGTTAAATATTGTTAATTCTATTAGAAATAGTTAAATATTGTTAATTCTATTAGAAATAGTTAAATATTGTTAATTCAATTAGAAATAGTTAAATATTGTTAATTCTATTAGAAATAGTTAAATATTGTTAATTCTATTAGAAATAGTAAAATATTGTTAATTCTATTAGAAATAGTTAAATATTGTTAATTCTATTAGAAATAGTTAAATATTGTTAATTCTATTAGAAATAGTTAAATATTGTTAATTCTATTAGAAATAGTTATATATTGTTAATTCTATTAGAAATAGTTAAATATTGTAAATTCTATTAGAAATAGTTAAATATTGTTAATTCTATTAGAAATAGTTAAATATTGTTAATTCTATTAGAAATAGTTAAATATTGTTAATTCTATTAGAAATAGTTAAATATTGTTAATTCTATTAGAAATAGTTAATTATTGTTAATTCTATTAGAAATAGTTAATTATTGTTAATTCTATTAGAAATAGTTAACTATTGTTAATTCTTTTAGAAATAGTTAAATATTGTAAATTCTATTAGAAATAGTTAAATATTGTTAATTCTATTAGAAATAGTTAAATATTGTTAATTCTATTAGAAATAGTTAAATATTGTTAATTCTATTAGAAATAGTTAAATATTGTTAATTCTATTAGAAATAGTTAAATATTGTTAATTCTATTAGAAATAGTTAAATATTGTTAATTCTATTAGAAATAGTTAAATATTGTTAATTCTATTAGAAATAGTTTATTATTGTTAATTCTATTAGAAATAATTAAATATTGTTAATTCTATTAGAAATAGTTAAATATTGTAAATTCTATTAGAAATAGTTAAATATTGTTAATTCTATTAGAAATAGTTAAATATTGTTAATTCTATTAGAAATAGTTAAATATTGTTAATTCTATTAGAAATAGTTAAATATTGTTAATTCTATTAGAAATAGTTAAATATTGTTAATTCTATTAGAAATAGTTAAATATTGTTAATTCTATTAGAAATAGTTAAATATTGTTAATTCTATTAGAAATAGTTAACTATTGTTAATTCTTTTAGAAATAGTTAAACTATTGTTAATTCTATTAGAAATAGTTAAATATTGTTAATTCTATTTAGAAATAGTTAAATATTGTTAATTCTATTAGAAATAGTTAAATATTGTTAATTCTATTAGAAATAGTTAAATATTGTTAATTCTATTAGAAATAGTTAATTATTGTTAATTCTATAAGAAATAGTTAAATAATTGTTAATTCTATTAGAAATAGTTAAATATTGTTAATTCTATTAGAAATAGTTAATTATTGTTAATTCTATTAGAAATAGTTAATTATTTGTTAATTCTATTAGAAATAGTTAAATATTGTTAATTCTATTAGAAATAGTTAATTATTGTTAATTCTATTAGAAATAGTTAAATATGTTAATTCTATTAGAAATAGTTAAATATTGTTAATTCTATTAGAAATAGTTAAATATTGTTAATTCTATTAGAAATAGTTAAATATTGTAATTCTATTAGAAATAGTTTATTTATTGTTAATTCTATTAGAAATAGTTTATTATTGTTAATTCTATTAGAAATAGTTAAATATTGTTAATTCTATTAGAAATAGTTAAATATTGTTAATTCTATTAGAAATAGTTTATTATTGTTAATTCTATTAGAAATAGTTAAATATTGTGAATTCTATTAGAAATAGTTAAATATTGTTAATTCTATTAGAAATAGTTAAATATTGTTAATTCTATTAGAAATAGTTAAATAATTGTTAATTCTATTAGAAATAGTTAAATATTGTTAATTCTATTAGAAATAGTTAATTATTGTTAATTCTATTAGAAATAGTTAAATATTGTTAATTCTATTAGAAATAGTTAAATATTGTTAATTCTATTAGAAATAGTTAATTATTGTTAATTCCTATTAGAAATAGTTAATTATTGTTAATTCTATTAGAAATAGTTAAATATTGTTAATTCTATTAGAAATAGTTAATTATTGTTAATTCTATTAGAAATAGTTAAATATTTGTTAATTCTATTAGAAATAGTTAAATATTGTTAATTCTATTAGAAATAGTAAAATATTGTTAATTCTATTAGAAATAGTAAAATATTGTTAATTCTATTAGAAATAGTTAAATATTGTTAATTCTATTAGAAATAGTTAAATATTGTTAATTCTATTAGAAATAGTTAATTATTGTTAATTCTATTAGAAATAGTTAATTATTGTTAATTCTATTAGAAATAGTTAAATTAATTGTTAATTCTATTAGAAATAGTTAAATATTTGTTTATTCTATTAGAAATAGTTAATTATTGTTAATTCTATATTAGAAATAGTAAAATATTGTTAATTCTATTAGAAATAGTAAAATATTGTTAATTCTATTAGAAATAGTTAAATATTGTTAATTCTATTAGAAAAATAGTTAAATATTGTTAATTCTATTAGAAATAGTTAAATATTGTTAATTCTATTAGAAATAGTTAAATATTGTTAATTCTATTAGAAATAGTTAAATATTGTTAATTCTATTAGAAATAATATTAGTTAGTATTATTGTTAATTCTATTAGAAATAGTTAAATATTGTTAATTCTATTAGAAATAGTTAAATATTGTTAATTCTATTAGAAATAGTTAAATATTGTTAATTCTATTAGAAATAGTTAAATATTGTTAATTCTATTAGAAATAGTTAAATATTGTTAATTCTATTAGAAATAGTTTAATATTGTTAATTCTATTAGAAATAGTTAAATATTGTTAATTCTATTAGAAATAGTTAAATATTGTTAATTCTATTAGAAATAGTTAAATATTGTTAATTCTATTAGAAATAGTTAAATATTGTTAATTCTATTAGAAATAGTTAAATATTGTTAATTCTATTAGAAATAGTTAAATATTGTTAATTCTATTAGAAATAGTTAAATATTGTTAATTTCTATTAGAAATAGTTTATTATTGTTAATTCATATTAGAAATAGTTTATTATTGTTAATTCTATTAGAAATAGTTAAATATTGTTAATTCTATTAGAAATAGTTAAATATTGTTAATTCTATTAGAAATAGTTAAATATTGTTAATTCTATTAGAAATAGTTAAATATTGTTAATTCTATTAGAAATAGTTTATTATTGTTAATTCTATTAGAAATAGTTTATTATTGTTAATTCTATTAGAAATAGTTAAATATTGTTAATTCTATTAGAAATAGTTAAATGTTGTTAATTCTATTAGAAATAGTTAAATATTGTTAATTCTATTAGAAATAGTTAAATATTGTTAATTCTATTAGAAATAGTTAAATATTGTTAATTCTATTAGAAATAGTTTATTTATTGTTAATTCTATTAGAAATAGTTTATTATTGTTAATTCTATTAGAAATAGTTTAAATATTGTTAATTCTATTAGAAATAGTTTAATATTGTTAATTCTATTAGAAATAGTTAAATATTGTTAATTCTAGTAGAAATAGTTAAATATTGTTAATTCTATTAGAAATAGTTAATTATTGTTAATTCTATTAGAAATAGTTAAATATTGTTAATTCTATTAGAAATAGTTAAATATTGTTAATTCTATTAGAAATAGTTAAATATTGTTAATTCTATTAGAAATAGTTAAAGTATTGTTAATTCTATTAGAAATAGTTAAATATTGTTAATTCTATTAGAAATAGTTAAATATTGTTAATTCTATTAGAAATAGTTAATTATTGTTAATTCTATTAGAAATAGTTAAATATTGTTAATTCTATTAGAAATAGTTTAATATTGTTAATTCTATTAGAAATAGTTAAATATTGTTAATTCTATTAGAAATAGTTTAAATATTGTTAATTCTATTAGAAATAGTTAAATATTGTTTAAGTCGGAAGAAGAGTCGATTGCCCATTCTTTTAGAAATCTGAATATTAAATATGTCAGTTAAAAGAATGGACAATGCAAATTAAAAATATATTGTTTAAAATTAAGTTAGAATTAGAATTGAGGATTCTTTTGTTTTCCAAAAGTGTGTTTGGACAAACATATGTAAAGCCACGTGAAAATTAGTCACGTTTGAAAACACACTTCTGACGTCATAAACAAAGGAGATTTCTCAATATAGGAATCTACGGGTTCGAAGTTAGAAGTCAGTTGGAAGACTTGAGAGTCAAGAGTTGAGAGTCAAGAGTTGATGAGAGACAGTCAGTTGAAGAGGAGAGCCTCTTAGAAGCGAAAGGTAGAAGATTAGACCAAGTTTGAATTCCTGACCTCACCGATTGAAAAAATAAAGGAATCATCTATATTTTGTAAGTGTTGTCTTCGTGCTACACAACAAAGCACCCTCCTACCACTGCAGTAGATATCTCAATCCTGATGCAATTCTCTACCTATATAAAAGCCAATTACGTCTAACGATAGAGTACTCTTGCCACATCTGGGCAGGAGCTGCTAGAAGCAGCTTATCCTACCTTGACAAAGTTCAAAATAGACTTCGTAGCTTAATGGGGGATGCCCCTTTTCTCTTGCCTGCAATCTCTTTCCCACAGAAGAGACGTTATAAGCCTGTCTCTGCTTTGTCGTTATTTTCATGGCAAGTGCTCAGCTGAGCTTCAATCTACGGTTCCCCCTTCGTCAAACTTTCATGAAAAACATTCCTCTAGCCAAAACCACTATCAATAATTTCCCCGATCTGTGCCTAAACCTAAACGTAGATTCCATGAACAAAGCTTTTTCTTAGAACTGCACACCTATGGAACTTTCTTCCGTTTGCCTACTTTCCAGCTGACTACAATCTGATTGTCTTCAAGTCCAATGTAAACAAATTCTTGATGAACTGCCCCCCCCCCAAGTAATCCAATTTACAAAATTTTCACTACTTATGTTTACCCAATTAACTCTTCCCATCGGGTGGCTCGTTTGTAAAAGAAAGAAACTCATCTTCCACCATAATAATGCTTGTTCTCACACAGCACTACTGATAAAAGATCTAAGAGAAGTTGGTAAATCTTGCCTAATCCTCCATATTCTCCTGGCATAGTTCCCTCAGATTATGACTTATTTTGAGAATGACAAAACCATTTACATGGTCTTAGGTTACCATCAGGAGAGAAGATTGAATACATGTCATATTCATATTTCACACGAGACATTTATGAGCTCGTTGACAAATGGAATCAAGTTATAAGGAACAAAGTTTATTGTTGTGAATAAAGATTTCCGAAAACGGTTTTCATTTTCAAAATGAAGGTTTAAATGAAAGCTGCAACGTAGACCTTAATATGTAGGGACCCAACACGTTGTAGACTCCGTCACAACGAACCAAGACAAGCAATAACTGGAGTCACTGTTTTCCTTAGTAAAACAGCCAACAATTATTTACAAACATCTATTTACAAGTCTTTTCCTGTCGCCCTCGGACACCGTGCGTAACACGTCTATCTCGGCCCTTCTCTGACGTGATCCTTGAATACCTTTCGAATACCGCTCCTTTTGTAATGAGATCCCTGGTTTTCGTACACGTTCTTTTTGTTTTTTTATAATTTTAAAATAAGTTTACAGAAATCAAAAGGGTGCCTTCTTTAGGGCAAGCATTTTATCTTTATATATTAAATACATAGATATCCGAATGTTCTTTTGTAACGTTACTCATGTGTTGCACACGTCTTAAAACATAATGACCCAACACGTTGTAGACTCCATCGCAAAGAAAATAAGAAAGGAATAACTCGACTCACTTTTCCCTTAATGAAACAACCGACATTTATTTACACATTTATTTATAGGTCTTTTCCTCGATCACCGTGCACAACACGTCTTTTTCTATCCTTCTCTAAAGTGATCCTCGAATAGCTTCTGAACCGTTCTCTTCTCTGACGTGATTTCTGGTCTGCGCATACGTTTTTCTTATAATCTTTTTCCTTTTTTTCCTTGCTGTGACGTCACATCTCGCACACATTTTTTCCTTGCTGTGACGTCACATCTCACACATATTTGCATACAGCTGCCATATGCGCGTCCGCGCTCTGTTACAAAGCCAGCTCTTCTTAGAATTAAAATCACACCTTTTTTTTTTTTTTTTTTTTTTTTTACAAAGGCATCACCACATTATCAAGGCCCAGAGGCCACTCAAGGATGAGGGTTAAAGAGTGTACAGTAGAAGTTGGTCAATATAGTAATCATTAGTAATGAAAATTTGGTAAATTTAATAACTTATATGGAACGGCTCATCAAGAACTTATTTACTTTAGACTTGAACAAAACCATATTCTAGTCAGCCGGAAAGCAGGAAAACGGAAGACAATTCCACAGGCGTGCAGTTCTAAGAAAGAAGCTTTGTTCATGGAATCTACGTTTAGGTTTAGGCACAGATAAAGAGTGGGGGAAATTATTGATAGTGTTTACAGCTAGACGAGTGTTTCTTGTGAAAGTTTGGCGAGGGGGGACCATAGATTGAAGCTCAGTTGAACACTTTCCATGAAAATAACGATACATCAGAGACAAACTCGCAACATCTCTTCTGTGAGATAGAGGTTGCAAGGAGGAGAAAAGGACATCTCCTACGAGGCTACGAAGTCTATTTTGAACTCTATCAAGGCAGGACAAGTTCTTTCTAGCAGCTCCTGCCCAGATGTGGCAACAGTATTCCATCCTTGGACGTACCTGGCTCTTATATAGATAGAGATAGATATTGCTATTATTTTTGTATGTACGCAGCCATCTACTTTAGTATGATTGCTAGGATTTCTGCACAGAGCTCACAAAGATCGTGCCTTAGGATTTGTCGAGTCTGCACGCAGTTTTCCTTGTTGGTCACAGCTTTTTGTTAACATGAAACCAAGACCAAAACGTCTTAACGGTTGCATGCAAAGTCGGTGAAGGTTTTGGGCTCAAAATGCATAAAGGAATAACGCAGAAGCAACATTGTCACATTTAATTTGAGATTACGTGCCTTGCATATCTTTGCTTACCACACGTACAGGCAAAGACGACCAGAAGACAACGGATCCTGGTGCTAATCCCTCCTTGAATTCTAACCAGAGACGGGTAAGCCAGATAGATCTGACATTACTGAGTTGCTATACCTCTGTTTATGAATTACAATGATTTTATAATAACGACAACAAAATTTTCCTTGAACATTTTTTAAAATATTTCTTTAAAATTATTTGACCCCCCCCCCGCAAAAAAAATCATTTTTACACCTTCTAACGTTTCCTTGACAGTTATTATTGAAAAAAAAAAAAATGAATAATAAACCACCAAATTACGGTCAGTCATTAAAAAAAAAAAAAAAAAATTTATTTTTTAGTTTCTACAATATAAAAACAATTTTTTAAAAATGAATAATGAAACACCAAATTATGGTAGGTCGTTTTTTTTTTTTAAATATTTTTTTTCGGGACATATTACATTTTATTCATTCAACTATTTTTTTTCGCTACATGTTAAATTTATTCATTCAACTATTTTTTTCGCTACATACATTACATTTATTTATTCAACTATTTTTTTCGCTACATACATTACATTTTATTCATTCAACTTTTTTTTTTTCTGTTGTGTTATGATCGGCATAATCCGGACGTTGGCGCCATGTTTCAGCCAAAGCCGAGCGAACGCTGACATCCATCTGGTTCACAATATGCATCAATACCGAAATCTTTCCTAAATCGAAAATCATGAATTTAAATTGTGCTACGTTTCTTAGACATAACACAATCTGAAAAGAAATAATTATTTTTAAATTATCAGGTATTTCAATTATTTACCTCCAACTATATAATTTTTTACTCCCAGGGGTAAATTTACCCCTGGTTGAGAACCTCTGCTTTAGAGGGACTGACTTGATTGCGATCCATTTCTGCACGTGAAAGTTTATTTCTTCGTTATTTTCACATAATAAATTTTGTATCGAAATTACCAAAATGATATTTGTTTATCAATATGAATAAGATTTTGTGTTGCTATCCAGAATTGCCCCTATATTTAAATCTCTGTGATGCAGGTACCCGTGACAGAACGAAAAGATTGTATTCCAAAAATCATGTAAATTGATCAATTATTTATATTATTTTTATGAAGAAAATCATTTTAAAAAACAGTCTAAAGCGATTGATGGAAAATCGTAGGCATTACAAGATTAATCTCGCAATTTGAATTATTATGTTTCTTCACGTTGGCCACGCGAGAGTCACCCGTCGGTTACTCATATAATTTGATTTTGTTATTATTTTCATTATTGATATTTTCATTAGTGATTTTACGTGATTTTTGGAATATTACATTTTCGTTTACTCACAAGTAAGTATAGAGATTTTTTTTCTTAATACGAGGAGGATTCTTAACAAAAACAGATTTTTTTTCGTTTTATTCATGAAATTTTTATTATTTTATAATTGATAAGTTTCTAAATTTGCGAAGCAATAAACAAACCAGCAAAGCCAGCAGCGATTAAAGTTCGTTCTTTTTTTATCTTCTCGATCGCTGCCCCCCTTTGACTTTTTTCGACAGGGCTTTTTTCCTCCTATTAGTGTCGCACCACGTATTTGTTGTCGCTGTCAGGGCAACGTTCCCATCCTTTCACTACACACCAGCGACATCAGCCCATTCCATTAAGATATCATTTTTCAAATAAATTAATAAACGTACATCAATTTTGAAAATATGTCAGTCAGCGTTTTTCGTCTTATCTCGTTGCGCACACAAAAAGCAGCGGGAATCACGAAAACCCTGAACAAATAAAGAGCGTCCAAATAAATTGGATTCTATCATTCTCTCTCTCTCTCTCTCTCTCTCTCTCTCTCTCTCTCTCTCTCTCTCTCTCTCTCTTCCCTTCCTCCCTCCCTCTTTCTCTCTTCCATTCTGGGGAGGGGAGGGAAGGGGAGAAGGCGTAAGTGCAAGGAAGAT
>NC_136492.1:7175408-7220408 GCF_053919585.1 Euprymna scolopes | reverse complement strand
GAATGCGCATGCGCAATCGTGGAACAGGTTAGCTACTTTATGTTAAGAATAAGTTGGTTTGAAAAAATTTTTTGAAGATCATACCAAGCTAGTCTAATGGTTATCGTACTTGACTCATTGTCTTTAGTTTTTAGTTTAGATCTCGGTTAGAGTATTTTTTTTTTAACTTACAAGAACCGTTTAGAAAAAAATCATAATATCCTCATGCACATGTCTCAGTTTTTGTATGAAATAAAATATTATATTTATGCGTATTTTACGACCGGGTAAGGCCTGACAGCCTGCTAGTATATATATATATATATATATATATATATATATATATATATTATATATATATATATATATAGTCATCCACATACAGTACTGTTTCGCTGTTTCACAGCTCATCAGTGCGGCTAGACAGGCAACTACCTCAAGCCAGGATTGAAACCCGACCGTTTATACGGCAGTCAAGGCTTCTAACCATTACGCTATTGGCGGCTGCTTGAACGAGTAGTGAGTTTAACGATGTTTTGATATCGTCCGAAATACCTCCGCTCGATTTGTTTACACAAAGAGCGTCGCTTATATGCTAATGGTAATTCGTGTTTCACTTCTCAATATGCTCAACTCAAGGTGAGGAGCACTATAGTCATCCACATACAGTACTGTTTCGCTGTTTCACAGCTCATGTGTGTGTGTGTGTGTGTCAGAATGTGTGTGCGTATGAGGATACTTCTCAACCTATATATTCAACAAATTTTTTAGCTATCGACTTTAAATTTGGTATATAGGATAATCAGACACATGGAAAACTTTTTAGTTGGGTTTCATCCATAAGAAGGACTGATAAGGTGCAAAATATGAAAAAAATTATATTTTGGTGTCAGCGGAGTTTTATCTGTTTGTCAACAGTTTCACAGATTTATAAAACTCTTTTTTTTAAATATTGGCCAACTGGTCTAATTGTTATCCTACTTAACTCACTGTCTTTAGCTTTTGGTTTCGATCTCAGCTCGAGTATTTTTTTTTTTTTTTACTTATAAGGAATGAACTGTTTAGAAAAATACGTAATACTCGCATGAACATGTTTCAGTTTCTTTCCGTTTTTTAACTTCATTTTTAAAGGAATCCAACGTTACGTTTTATACCGGGCAACGCCGGGTACATCTTCTAGTATATATATATATATATATATATATATATATATATATATATATATATATATATATATATTTCAGATTAAATATGTTTTTCAAAGTGTTTTTTAACATGTTTTATTAACTATTTGCTCTTATATATATATATATATATATATATATATATATATATATATATATATATATATAAAACTACTTAATTTGCTCACATAAAATTAATATACGAAAGTATAGATTTATGCGTAAACTTTAAGTATTTACTTCAAAAGTGCTCAATACGTAGGTAGAGATAGTTAGTAAGTTATAAAATGTATATGGCGATTAAGCTACACTGAATATTCCACGTTTCACCCACTCTAGGATTCTTTAGGCTTATCCTGAGTGGATTAAATGCGGAATATTCAGTGACTGAATTGACTATCTTGCAATTTATTCCTTTAATTCAATTGACATTTATAATTCTTTATTTCTAAATTCAAAATGGCGTAATGTAAGCAAACTATAAGGTATTTGCAACTTTTCTTTCAATTTTCGGATTTTTTAAATCATATCCAAACTTATTCTATTTCCTTTTGATTTATTGATTGTTGCTATTTCTTCTACTGATGTTACTTTTCGTCTTTCGAAGAAGACATCTTCAGGAGGACTGTGTGAGTATTAGTGAGGAGAGGGCTGGGCATTGTTTGAGAAAGTGATGCTGTAGTCAGTAGGGAAACCTTCCCACGGTAATGTTGCACGTGGGGGGGGAGGTTCTAGGAAAGAAACTCTTTTTATGGAAATTACCTTCAATTTTAAATACACTGAGGAACAAAGATTTATTTTGCTATGTTGGTAGCCATCTTACTAAGGTTTCAGGAAGAGCAGAGCTTCAAAGAGAGACGAACCTCTGGTTCTGTCGACGAAGTGTGGATTATGGAGAAATAGCGTGAATCGAAGCAAAGAAAAGTGGATGGTCACGTTCAATGCCGCCAAGACAAAACTGGTTTCATTCAATAATTACAAGAAACCTTCTCTACCACCTATAGCAATGGCTAACGACTCTTTATCTGAGAGTACGCCTCTCAAGCTCCTTGGCCTAACGTTCACAGGAAACATGAGTTGGAACAATTACATCGAGGGCATTGCCAGGGCCGCTGCGAGGAAGGTGGGCTCTCTCTACCGTGCTAGAAAACTTCTAA
Organism: Euprymna scolopes; assembly: GCF_053919585.1. Lineage (NCBI taxonomy): Eukaryota > Metazoa > Mollusca > Cephalopoda > Sepiida > Sepiolidae > Euprymna > Euprymna scolopes. Next base: position 7,218,088 of record NC_136492.1, on the reverse strand, counting down.
CACCCGAAAGTATCCTGTACCTCTATAAGGCCACTATTCGCCCATGTATGGAGTATTGCTGTTATATTTGGGCTGGTCCATCGGCTACTAGTCTCTCGCTCCTTGACAGGGTTCAAAAGAGAGTCGCAAATCTGATAGGCCCTAAACTGGCATCTAAGCTTCAGCCTCTGTCCCATCGTCGAAACGTTGCATCCCTCTGCCTGTTCTACAAGTATTATAATGGTGAATGCTCTGAAGAACTGCAAGCACTTGTGCCCCCACGACGTGAACACCCTCGACAGACCCGACTAGCTGCAAAATCCCCCCCACACTGTAGAGATCCCTAGATGTAAAAGATCTTTCTACTCCAGTAGTTTCTTCCCCAGAACTGCTAGACTTTGGAATTCCATTCCAGGTCACTGCTTCCCCAACTGTATTGACATGCATAAGTTCAAGAGCAACGTGAACCAACATCTCGCTGCCCTAATCCCTACATAGTACCCCAGTAGATGTTTCCCCTGATAGTAGCCCCCTGCACCAAAGTGGCAATGTGCCTTGTTTGGGGTGAAAATGTAATAAAAAAAAAAGAAAAAAAAACAAAGAAAGAAAGGGACAAAAGCATAAAGAGAGAAAGGGATACAGCGAGTAACAGAGAAAGAAAGAGAAAGAAAGTGACAGAAGGATAGAGAAAAAGAGAGAAAGAAAGAGAAAGAAAGAGAGATCCTATATTTCTGCCGAAGCACAGCACTTCCTATCTGACGTTTAGTGGCTCCTCTGTCATATCTCTACTTTCACATAAATGTACTTTATGTGTCTGGTAGTGTTTTTAGGTAGTTTTGTATCAGAATGCATCCGATAAGTATCTAAAATCGATAATTGAATTGGACTATGGAGAAACAGTATGAATCGAAACATCCCTCAGTGTACCGGAGAGAAAGAAAGAAAGAAAGCATAAAGATAAAGCAAGTGAAAGAGAAAGAGTATGAAAGAGAGTAAGAAAGAAAGAGAGAAATAGAGAAAGAGAGAGAGAGAGAGAGAGAAGGAGAGAGAAAAAAGAGAAAGACATTTAGTGACTCCTCTGTCTTAATGTACTGAGATAAAAGGGTTTAGACCTCAAATTGGCGGAGGAGTTTGGTAGAGTCCGCAAAGGTCAACCCTTTCAACTTTGACCCCTAGACAGCCAAATTTTTGGCCAAAAACCGATTAAAAAGCTTGCCCTATGTCTGAATACACTTTATGTAAAATTTCAAATGTTTAAACCAAAAAGTTGTTCTATGTGTACGAGTTCGTTTTCTATGGACTCTGAAACGGCTATGCTGATTTTTGAAAAACTTTCACACCAATGTACTTTATGTGTCTGGGAATGGTTTTGTATCGGAATGCCTCCGATAAATTATGTAAAATCGATAATTGAAAAAATCCCATTAAAGAAAAAAACCGTTCGAGTTTGTCAAAAGTTAATCCTCTTATATAGCCTAGCATCAGAAATGCATTTAGAAATTTTATCACCACACAAGCAGAAGGGCCCGTCATATAAAATCAACAGTAGGCTCTTTGATATGACAGGGGCATGTTCGAAATGAATGTTTCTGTTTAGAGCACAATTGAACTATGATGTTTGACTTTTGCATTCAAGACATTATATATAAAGATAATTTTATAAAATCAACAATAGGTTCTCTACAGTGCTATGTAGACTACAATGTAATGCGGACTAAGTCACTGCAGGAAGGCAGATGGAGTTTTCTGTCGATGAACCACGATGGGTCCCCAACTAGAGTAATTGATTTGATTGAAAAATGAACGGTTTCACTGATTTCGATGACAATAAAAATATAGAAGTATGAAACACTCATTGATCATCATTCAATCTCGGGCAACGTCGGGTCCCTCTGCTAGTATACTATAAGGTCTATGACGTGTCATATAGAGACATAAATAAACAGCCTGTAATATAAATATTAATGCAGATCAAAGATTGAATAACATGTCTGTAATATGGCAACATATTTTAGAATAAATAAGCATGACCGTGTTTCTCTTTATGCGGGTCAATGTGATGTATTTGCATATTGGATTGATCTGGGCGTTGTACTGCTTGTGTAATCACACAGCTGTTGAAATGGGAATTGTGATGTTGGAGTAGACATTCGACTGCAACGATAAGCTTATGCTTGAATAAATAGCATGTTATGTGTGTTATGAGCGTCGGACGAATAGCATAAGTATAGGATATTTGGATTAGACACAGATCGATGCATAAAACGCAGATCGAACAAAAAAAAAAAAGACAAAACGCTGGGGGTCGACTCTTGCGTTTCATGCTAAAAAGCCAAATACGTTCAAAGATTTATTTATTTATTAGCGGACTGATATCCTCATCTTCATAGTTGTTGCTGTTTCAACGGGTTTCGGCTAACTTATCCTCTGGCCTTCTTCAGGTGATTGACGGGAGAATTAAGGTGAGGATAAGTCCGCAAATAAATAAATACAAAAATTACCCAACTGAAAGGATACCAATAAAAAATAATCTATAATATAAATCTCATCTGTCTGTTTAAATGTATGTATGTATGTATGTTTGTATGTCTGCCTAAAACTTTCGACAGAGGCGATGGATTTTCACGAGATCGGTATCATTTTTAAACTCGACACGTCGGACGACAAATATTGAAAAATTGGCTAAAAACATTAATTCCTTCACCCTCAGCTGGGTACTTTTCTACAGGAAGGGGTCGCTTTTTTCGCCGATATTTTCGAAAGCCATCCCCTCTTTTCGATTGACTAGCCTTAATTTAAACCTTCGCCACTTTCGGTTTGACGATGAACACAACGGAAAAGACGCCACGTTTTTTTCACGTTTTTTTTTTTTTTTCCTTTTTTGCGGTACGGTTTCGAGCCTGCCTGCCTACTACCACTTTTTTCTTTCGCTCAACACACACCTACAAACACCCGGGCAACGCCGGGCACCAAGGCTAGTAATATATAACGCTCAAATATATGCGTACTGCTGCCACATCTGAGAAGGAGCATCCCAGAACACACTTATCTGCCCTAAAAAGTACAAAACCGGCTTCGAAATCTAGTGGACGTAGCCTTTTTCTTTACTATGCTCTATCTCTGATCTATCCTTATTTTTATGGCAGGTGCTCGACCGGATTTCTATCTATGCTCTTCCCCCCCCCCCAGAACATTCACAGCAGAAACTCGTTTAGCTACATCTATCAATTTTCACATATTCTCTATCTGTGCCTTTTTTTCATACCTACACCAGACCGACGTGCTTCGGCATTCTATGGCTTGCGTGGCCTTGTTCTCTGTCTGTCGCCGGTGGGGTGTTATTTGATTCTCGTGGGGACGTTTCTAGCTCCACCAGTGTGAACAAACGATCGTTTGCTGGGGAGAGTTACTCGATTCGACATCAAGCCCCACCGGTGTGATCAAACGGTATTCAAAAATGATAGGACATAACTCAACGGTGTGGACCTCTTCTGCTTGGTTGATGCTCAGCTCAGGGTCGATACAGTAAGTGCTGCAACAAAGGAATTTCATTCCAAGCAAAATCACAAGTCCAGATTATTTGGTACTTAATTAGAATTCGATTTAATTTTTTTTTTTTTAAATACAGGCAAATCTTTATGATGTATGTTTCACTCACAGAACGAAAATATCACATTCTAAAAATCACGTAAATTCATCAAGTCGTTTTTGTTTTTTAACTAAGAATCCGCCATTTTTTTATAAATAAGGTGGAGACAACTCAATTCGATCTATCGAGATTCAAAATCAATCTTTTAATGGATACAACTTACTATTAAAATCGTTAAAATTGTTATACAAATGATTATATATATATATATATATATATATATATATATATATATATATATAAAGAGCAAATAGTTAATAAAACATGTTAAAAAACACCTTGAAAAAGAGTAAAAAACATATTTAATCTTAAAATAGAAAAGGATAATAAGTGGATAGTCCTTAATCCACGGAGTTTCGAAGAAATACTTTCCTTCTCATCATAGGGTAGGAATTAGCAAAATGCGGGATCGGATTTTGCATACAGAAGTATTTGATGAAACAACAAGTAAATCAAAGATCTTACTTGATAACAAAAAGTAAAGCAGACGGAATATGGCGAAGAAAAAGGTGATTACACGTGAATGGATAGTCTGGTGAAAGGTAATGTATCCAATGACGGTAAAATCCAAAAATGTAAATCCAAGAAAGTTAATTAAATTTCCATTCGCACAAGTAAAATCCAAGGAAATCGCGTAATTGGAAGATGGTCCAAAATAATCCAAAAGGCCGAAATCCGTGGAATAATTCCCAAATATGTACAAGGAAAAGGAGGAAAAATTACACTTTGTCTCGGCAGACATGTTTAAAGCATATCTTATTTTTCTATTAATATTATTGGAAATTTCCCCCCTTTTCCTTGTACATATTTGTGAATTATTCCACGGATTTCGGCCTACTGTAGCTGTTCATTTGAACCTGAAATCATAAGAATTGCTCAGTCATCTCATAAGATGTATAGCAATAACATACTGAATTTTCAAGATTCAACAATTTTAAATGCCAGTACCAAAACGCCTGGAAAATTATTGAAAGCAAGTCATATCATTCCGTGGAATTTACTCGGGTCCTGCTAGTTATAAATAATAGATAATCTATTTATCTATCTATCTATCTATATATTTATATATCTATATATATCTATCTATCTATATATTTATCTATTTATATATATATGTATATATATATATATTTATTTATTTATCTATCTATCTATCTATCTATCTATCCATTATATAAAAAGAACTTTGTCTTTTAATGTGGGTGTGTTCATTCCTACGGATTCAGAAACGACTCGGGCGATTTAAAACAAATTTTTCACACAAATTCTATATGTGTCTGAGAGTCTTCTTACATAAGTTTTATATCGAATGCGTTCGATATGTATCGAAAATTGAGAATCGAAATAAGGAGCGGTGAAAGAAGGAAGTCCGATTTTGACCAACGGTAACACCTTTCTACAACCTACTTTTGAAATCACTGCTCTATATTGGGTACAATATAATAATCGATACAGAATTACTTCTGTAATAATAAATGCGAAATATCTGTATGAATTAAAATATCATTTAAGCGTATTTTACGAACAGACATTATTTTCAAATATATTCAGAGAAGATATTTTAATAGAAAGGAATGTTAGGAATTTAGCCGACAGCTAATTTTTGGATAAACAAGATACGGACAATTTGCATCAGGTGATGTTGATTATTTGATTACGTGGGTGGTGACGTTCTGAGATAGAGTAAGGGTTTAGGTGTACACGTAAGTTTTAGTTGAGTCAGAATTTGAGAGAAAGAGAGAGTCGAGCCGACCGATCGTAATGGCTCAGAGCACCCGGAGAAGCGAGTGGTCCAACGCATATCAAATATAAGGAACGAAGGACAGCGTGCAACTTAGCAATGGGGAAGCAATCGTAATAAAGTTGCTGAAAATACAATCTGGACTTCTGTTTTTTTTCTTTTGAGATGAATCTTCGTGCAGTTTTTCCAAGACCGTCAAAACAAGACCAATATGGAGAAAGTATGTTTTTTCTATTAAGCGACGTTAAACCCCTAGAGAACCATTATGTTTCCCTTGTTGTTGTAAATGTTGTGTCCGTTGAACTGTATCCGTGGATATATCGACGCATGAAAACACGAGAACACTAGACCAGTGGTTCTCAACCTTTTTTTTTTTTTTTTACTCATGGACCCCTTTTCCTTTCTTTTTATCTTGGTGGACCCCTTCGTAACTATTGGTCATAAGACAATCTTCTATTTTTCACTAATATAAATTTTGAGGTTTTAATAATCAAAGAAATATTATATAATTAAGCTTTTTTTTTTTAAATGAAAACTAATTTAATGCAAATAAAGTATTCTACAACAACTATAATAATTATGATAATTTTGATAATAAGTTTTGCCTGTGGACCACCAGGAATATTCCGTGGACCCCTAGGGTCCATGTGGACCCCGGTTAAGAACCCCTGCCCTAGACGATCATGGGCACATAAATATACACACTCTTCTGATAATATAACAATACTCATTAACCCTTATCCTCGAATAGTCTTCGGGCCTTAATAAGCGTTGACCTCCACTAAAATGCATAGTTTAGAGCCAACAAAAGTTTAAAATAATAATAAAAAAGATTATTGGCCTCGATAAGCAATGCCAAAAGCAAGGAATATACATAATCTTTTCAAAAGTAGACAAATGTATTCCATGCCAAACCAAACAACAACCTCAAATGCAGAAGTGCAGTTTGCAATTTTTTCCTTTTGCAAAACTGACATTTGATATTTCCCCACCCACCCCCAGCCCTACAGTTTTAGGTAACTAGTATATAGTGACGTTCATCGATATGTATAGTGGTTGGCCGGGGGCTTTTGTGATCCCTAATAAGAAGGCAGAAATGGTAGTGAAGGCATGGGAGGACCTCAACATACATCACGTGACCACATCATTTTATCTTCCCTAAAGTAACGAAAAATAGAAAGATAAACTAGACGACAAAGACGACAAAGAACTATTTTTCTTGTGCATCAGTGCCTCCCCTGACTGTGAGATATGGCACATACTAACCAATCAGAGGCATAGCGCAGGGATCTTCCTCACCCCCTAAGGAACACTAACTGCTTTCGTTCCGGACGAGAAAAACTCCCCTTTTCCAGCGTGACGCCAAAGAGAGCGGACCTGTTTCCTCACTCACTCTCTCTCTCTCTCTCTCTCTCTCTCTCTCTCTCTCTCTCTCTCTCTCTCTCTCCCTACAACGGTATCGACGATTCCCACTTATGAATAACAACCGGGCAAAGGCAGACAAGTTTTATCCTAATTAAATCTTTTTGGCATTTTACCCTGAATCGCTTCAATAAACCTTTTCCTTGTTAAGTTTTACGAAGTTGTTTGTTCGTTTATTCAGTAGCTTGTGTTGAAATATTTATTTTATTAGGGAGTGCCCGAAAAGCACTAACTCAACTCCCTAAAACCTCAACATACATCACGTGACCACGTGATTTTATCTTCCCTAAAGTAACGGAAAATAGAAAGATTTCATAGGATGATGCATTGCATTTTAGCAAACAATGAACAGTCACGGGATATATACATAAACCAAATGTTGTAACGCTACCGGTGGTTCCAGGACCTGGATATGACCTTAAACTATTTTTAAAAGTTAAAAAAAAAAGTGACTTAGGTGCCATCAGCTAGAATCGAAACCAGAACATGTAACACGCCAATGTTATTCATTACCATCTGAGCTTGGTCCTGGATATGACCTTAAACTATATCCAGTGGTGAGGCCCCAGCTTGCGGGCTCTGGAGGAGTGTGGAGCCACCCTTTAATTGCCATTGCTCCCAGGTCCACTCTGACCCAGAGTAGCAGTACCTGTTAGGGTCCCAACTATGGGTTAAATAGAAACCGGCTTGAAAAAAAAAAACCCAAATATATTCTATTAAAAACCTTTTCTTCTGAATAACTGGATTCGGCATTAAATAACCTGAAAAGCGTTGATATGCCGTAAAACAAAAACCGACCAACCGACCAGTTGTTCCAAGGTTATAGATATTATATACAAAGCTTTTAAAAGACAGTCGTATAATTCGCACAGAACATTCAGGATAACCCGACTGATCAAATAGCAAGAACAATAAGCCACGTTTTTGTTTTGTTTTTACTTTTGTTAGTTTAAGGAGATCAAGGGGGTAATCCCTCCTGGGGCTAAGACTTGACTCTGTTACAATTAAAATTTATATCCGAGGGCTCTTTTAAGAATAGACACTGTTCCCTTTATGGCTGCTATCCGTAAATCATTTTTTAGGTCCTGATATTTTGTTATCTTTTCCCGTTCAGCTCTATTAAGGCCAAAGTCATTTGGGACTGTGACATCGATAATGAGTGCAGTTCTTTAAGGCTTGTTCCATATTACAATATCTGGTTTGATGGCCTTGTCTTTTATGCATCTGCCCGCCTGTATGTCTTTGTGGTAGAACACTGTCACCTTTCCGTTTGATGCTATTTGGTGGTGGTTCATGTTCCCAGATGTTCATCGGTCTGTCAAGTTGCATCCCTTTGCAGATCTTCCAATGTAAATATCTACAGACTTTGTTGTGGCGGATAGTGTAATGATCATCGGCTAGAAGGATCTTGCGGGTGTGAATGTGCGTGCTGTTTTAAGCGACGGTTAATATTTCGATAGTTGCTAAGACGACGGGAGAGATAAGATTTGAATAAAAGGAAAATGGGCTCATTCAAAAAATATATAAATAAAAGAAAAATGACATTAAAAACATGTGATAAAACACGCCTTTGATACGCTGTTGTAGAAGACTAGTATATAAATACCCTAAACTCGCTACAAGAAAAAATAATGAAACGAATTGTATGAAGGAAACAAAGAACTCAAATACTGGAATAAAATAAACATGTCGTTTATTTTCTGTTGAGAAATGAAAGTCTTGGGTGTACACGTGTTCATTTAGCCGTTGACGACTACACGCGTGGAAGGAAAGGGGAATGCAATAGAGAAACGCGAAGTGGCAAGCCGGCCTGTAGAAAGAGAGGGTTAAGCTCAGTAGAAGTCGCGCACATGTCTGTTTTGATGGACCAAAGCGAAAGGGGAGATAGAGTGAGAAAAGTCAATCCAGGTTATGGAGATAGAAAGCGTATAAAGTGTACGTACGGTCTGTTAGCTTTTTGTCCCACATAGTAGCAAGTGGTGTGAGGCACGCGAGTGCGTGCGCATGCCAAAAAGGCACGCTGTCGGTCCGTAGACCGTACAGCTCGAAAGCTGGTCCTTATTGCTCTTTCTTTTATATGTGTTTCCGCTGGTCTTTTGCGCATGTGTGGATTTTCTTTGAAAGGGGAAGTGACGTTGTCCATGCGTGCGTGTACGCGTGTGTGAGTATACACGTGAATGTGAGTGTATGTACGCGAACGTGAATATATGTACGTGTGTGGACGTGGGCGTATATGTTTGTGTGCGCGTATGTATATGACAAGTAATATAGCTTGAAATGTGAACGCGTTTTTGTGTGAGACTAGGAAAGGCTCGCGCACTGTCTATATTACGTATAGAGTAATAACATTGTAGGGACGGACAATAAAACTGAAAGAATGAACAAAATTAATCCACCAAAAAAATTGAAGACGTATCCAATGTTAATGAAAATTTCAGTATGCTCTTGTGTAAACACATCGAGCTTCGGCATGTGAACGATGTCAAAACAGCAGCCGAATAGCGTAATAGTAAGAAGCCTTGACTGTAATTTGAGCGGTCGGGTTTCGATCCTGGCTTGAGGTAGCTGCCTGTCTAGCCGCACTGATGAGCTGTGATACAGCGAAACAGTATTATATAAGTGGATAACTAAATGGAAAATTATCCCCAACTCGCATTTAGGTAAAAATGCACTTTCGTATAAATAATTGAATTCATTCCAAAAGTATCGCTAACAAAAACAAATAAACAACACACACACACACACACACACACACATACACACACACACACACACACATATATATATATATATATATATATATATATATATAAAATCATATTATATAAAAGTCACTTTGTGTGTGTGTATGTAAGTTCCTTTCTCATAGATTCCGAAACGGCAGAGCCTATCTTCTGCAAATTTCACACAAACCTCATTTATATGTCTGGCAGTGTTCTTAGATATGTTTTGTACAGAAATTCATCCGATAAGTATTGAAAAATTTGATCTTAGAAATAGTCTTTTCTCTCATATAGATAAAAGAATAATCTTTACAGGGGAATATTTTACGTTACACCGGCCAAGAGAGATGAAAAGAATCTTAGCAAATCATTTCTTCTATAAAAAAAATAATCCCAGATTCATTATAATCTGGAAATATAGCTTATTGGTAGAGCATTCGACTACAGATCGAATGATTCCCTGATCAAGCCCAGGTGTACCTCACCATTTTATTTTAATTTTTCTTATTAATGAGTTCAATTTACGATTAAAGAAGTGACCATTTAAAATCTCCGCAAATCATTTCTTCGTTTGCATATTTTAAAACTAAACATTAATAAAAAGTGACTTTTTCAGGGCATTTCTCGTCAAGCCCAAATATCAGCTGACGCGATATTTTAAACAAACACAGACAGACTATGATGAACGACATTATCATTATTAATGTGTTTTGTTTCTTTGTTTGTTTGTTTGTTTTTTTTGTTTTGTTTTTTTTGCAAATTAGTCAACCGGGCAAATTATTAATCGTAATATATAATACTAAATAGAAGATTGATTCTATAATAATTTGTCGCAATCTGCATATGTTAAAACATATGTACGATGGGGCAATGCTAGGCTGACAGCTATGAAACACTAGTGTCTGTAAATATTTAATAATTATTATAGTAAATAATTATGTCAGCCCCTTCAAGAAACTCGTTTCTCATCGTTGAGCACTTTCAGTTGAAATAAAAAGTCGGTCAATTTAGCTCTCATGCGCAGATCATCATATAATGATTAGATCACTCGGACAGACGTTAAAAAAAAAATTAAAAGAAAATTCTATCGGCTGGAATTAATCATGACACTCTGCACTGAAGATTCCCAAAATAATGGAACACTAGTGTCTGTAGGTATTAATTAACTATTATAGTAAATAATATATATATATATATATATATATATATATATATATATATATATATATATATATATATAGTCTTTGAAGTTTTTAACCTTTAAAACTATACAAAAAAAATATTTTTTATCATTCGTTAGATCATCATATAATGATTAGATCACTCGGACAGACGTTAATAAAACATTTTTAAAACATAAATATTTAAATTTTAACAATATTTCTCGCGGTTAACGGTGGCCGAATGGATTAGGTCCTTGCTAATGAAGCCAGAGATGGCTTCTGTTGCCAGGTTCGAATCTATCGACCGGTGTTAATCGTGACACCTTGCAGTGATGATTCCCGAAAGGGTGAAACATTAGTATATGCATATATTTAATAAATAAAACTTTTTTGCCGGGAAAGATGAAAGCTTGGTGCTATCAATATGGATTAGTACCCCGTCTTTCGTGGCCCATGCAAATTTATGAAATAGCACTATCTCGTATTGAACGGATAGAACAACACGCAAATAAATATCTACGTAAATGGCTTGGAGTCCCCCCCTGTTTTTCTAAAATAGGGTTATACACGAATTCTGGCAGCCTGCAACTTCCTTTGTCCTCATTAGTAGAAGAATTCAAAGTTGGAAAGGTGCGTCTTCAAATGATGATGAATGACTCAAATGATGAATTTGTCCGGGAAGCACATCCAGCTGTAAAAGCTGGCACCAAGTGGTCAGTTACAAAAACAATTGAAGAAGCAGAATCCAGTCTTCGAACTAAGGAAATAATGGGTCTTGTTCAGGTTGACAGGGCTGGTTTAGGATCCACAAAGTATGAGCCATTTTCCAAAATGGGCATTAAAGATAAGAGAAAAATGGTGACCGAGGAAATAAAAATGTTTGAGGAGGAAAAAAGAAAAGCTACTGCTGTTACTCAAGCCAAGCAATGTGCGTGGACAACATGGAGTGATATTGAGCCAGTTAAATTATCATGGAACACCTTAATCGAAATGGAACCACTGGCGATATCATACCTTTTGAGGTCTACATATGACCTACTGCCGTGTGCATCGAATCTCAAACAATGGGGATATATAGATTCTGATCTATGCACTATATGTCAAAAAGAGCGCGGTACCTTGCGTCACGTCTTGTCTGCATGCTCAAAATCCCTCCCAATGTTTACATGGCGACACAACCAGGTTCTAGAAGTGCTGGTTGAGATAATATCATCCCAGTGTATATTAGCTAACAAACAGCCTGTAACAACTAGTGAACCCAGGGTTCAATTTTGCCAAGAAGGCAAATGTCCATCAAAGAGGAAAAATAAATTGAATCCCAATATGAAGTTATTGAATGGGGCAAAGGATTGGAAAGTTTCAGCAGATCTGAAGACATCTTTGAAATTTCCAGTGCACATCCTCCAAACAGAAAAGCGGCCTGATATTTTGCTCTGGTCTGACTCTAAAAAGAGTATATTTTTAATCGAACTAACTGTCCCTTGGGAAGAAAATTTCTCAGAGGCTCATGAACGAAAGAAAGATCGGTACGAATGCGTGCGTGCCGAGTGTATAGAAAAGGGATGGATGTGCAATGTGATGCCTATCGAGGTTGGATGTCGAGGATTTTTAGGACACTCCACCATTTCGCTTCTTTCGAAAATAGGCGTCACTGGAAGGGATTTTAAAAAACAAAAATGTCGCCTGCAAACAAGTGTTAGACAGGCGTCATGCTGGATCTGGCGCAATTCGAAGATATTTGCAAAGAGAGCATAATATTGTCCACTTCTTCCGTTCTCGGGCTGCTCTGGAAAAAAAAAAAGAGAGGGAGGAAAGAAAAAGAAGGAAGGGGGGAAAGGAAGGAAAAAAGGGGAATTAAAGAGAAAAATTAATAAATAAAATTTTAATTAAAATTAAAAAGTTAAAAATAAAAATGAAAAAGTTAAAAACAGCGTTTTTCCTCTGCTTGAATATGCCAGGTAATTTTTTTTTTTTTTTTTTTTTTTTTTTTTTTTATATCCTATTTATTGCTTTGCCCAGCAGCAATAGCTGCTGGTGGCGCCAGGGGTGGCAGTCCCGCTTTAGCCACCGAAACTGTGTCATCACCTCTGGTTAGCGGCTGATGAGGGCAAAGTAAAAGCACATGTGGTCACATGTTGTATGTAGAATTTGAACACTAAGACTCTCTGGAAAGTAAGATGACCCTTTGGAAAGACGAAGCGACCCTTTGGAAAGACGAAGTGACATCTTGGAAAGACAAGAAATTCCTTATAAACCATGAGAAGTAAAACAAACGGAAAATGCCCTCAGGGTGACTGTAGCGGGGAGGGAGAATATATCACCCATCAACCTGATTCTAATGGCAACGAATTGGAATTGTACCCGGCTACAACATGTGACTGCGGAAGAACCTTTAAGAGTTTGCGCGGTTTAAGAATCCATAAGGCACGTTGGTGTCAACAACGTTGTTCACCTAACCGTGAATATAAATCGACCGATGGGACTACGAACCAGGACTACACCCACAGTGTTCAGGATTCCATTGTTGAACATCAGCCCCCAGGAGACATTCCCAGCAAACCAAAAATTCAATGGCCTAAAGGTAACCAGAAGGCTGTTTGGTCAAATCTTGATGAAGAGCTCTCGTTTTTACTATCGGTTCACCTTAAAGGTCCCATTGAAAAGCAAATGGGCATATTTTGCAAGATCACATATGACGTTTGTTATGATAGATTTGGCATAGTGTCTGGCGAAGGAAAAAACGTGGAAAAAAAACCAAACAGACGACAAATGAAAAAAGGAAAATTAAGATCTGAACAACGGTTATTAAAACGCCGTCTTAAAGAATCTCATTTGCAAGAAAAAGAGGGAATATTAATTCTCTTAAATGAAATTAAACAAGAAATTCTAAAAATATCAAGAGCAGAAAACCAGCGGAAGAAACGAAAGAAAAGACGCCAGGCCCGGAAATCATTTTATACGAATCCATATGGATTCGCTAAGAAACTTTTCGTTGAATCAAAAAGTGGCCAACTCGATGTATCACAGAAGGAAATCGAGGACCATTTATATAAAACATATACAGATAAGTCGAGTAATATTCCAATTTCTTTCATGGAAAACCTACCAATACTAAAGGACCCAATATTTAGCTTTGACATCCAGCATATTAAATTTGGGGAAGTCCTTGATTTCGTACGTAAGGCTCGGGCTGGTAGTGCCCCAGGAGTTAATGGAATTTCGTATAAATTATATAAAAATTGTCCTCGTGTCCTCAGAAAGTTGACTGGCCTCCTTCAGAGGACTTGGAAGCAGGGTACTGTGCCACAAGACTGGTGCCTTGCTAATGGTATTTGGATACCAAAGGAGATGAATTCAAAAGGTATTCCGAATTTCCGTCCTATATCACTTTTAAATATTGAAGGAAAAATATTTTTCGGTGTTATTGCTCAACGAATGACATCCTTTATAATGAGTAATAAATATATAAATACATCAGTACAAAAGGCTGGGGTGCCCGGGTTTCCCGGTTGTCTGGAGCATGCGGAAATGATTTGGGGATCAATTATGTCGGCCAAAAAGACACAGTCAGACCTTCATGTAATTTGGCTTGATCTAGCCAACGCATATGGGTCGGTTCCCCACGAATTAATTGATATGGCATTAAACTATTTCCACTTTCCGGAAAAGATTAGGGACATTATAATGAAATATTTTCGTTTGGCTTTCATGAGGTTTACAATGAAAAAATACACTACAAGATGGCAGTCACTTGAAATCGGCATTATGATGGGGTGTGTCATCTCCCCACTATTGTTTGTGTTAGCAATGGAACTTATATTAAGAAGTGCCGCTAACACTACAATGGGGGTTACGACTAATAAACAAATAATTCTTCCTCCGTCAAGAGCATTCATGGACGATATTACCATCATTGTCCCTTCCAAAACAGCTGCTAAGTGTTTGCTTGACCGGTATTTTGATCTTCTTACAACGGTGAAAATGAGGATTAAACCAAAGAAAAGTCGAAGTTTGTCAATCATTAAAGGTTCTGTAAGGCAAATTCACTTTAATGTCGGGGAGGATATTGTGCCGACAGTAAAAGAAATTCCTGTGAAGAGTCTAGGACGCCTTTACGAAATTCCACTAACAGACAGACATCGGGGTATGGAATTGCAAAACATGGCCCTGAAGGGACTTGAGGCAATAAATAAAACTTTTTTGCCGGGAAAGATGAAAGCTTGGTGCTATCAATATGGATTAGTACCCCGTCTTTCGTGGCCCATGCAAATTTATGAAATAGCACTATCTCGTATTGAACGGATAGAACAACACGCAAATAAATATCTACGTAAATGGCTTGGAGTCCCCCCCTGTTTTTCTAAAATAGGGTTATACACGAATTCTGGCAGCCTGCAACTTCCTTTGTCCTCATTAGTAGAAGAATTCAAAGTTGGAAAGGTGCGTCTTCAAATGATGATGAATGACTCAAATGATGAATTTGTCCGGGAAGCACATCCAGCTGTAAAAGCTGGCACCAAGTGGTCAGTTACAAAAACAATTGAAGAAGCAGAATCCAGTCTTCGAACTAAGGAAATAATGGGTCTTGTTCAGGTTGACAGGGCTGGTTTAGGATCCACAAAGTATGAGCCATTTTCCAAAATGGGCATTAAAGATAAGAGAAAAATGGTGACCGAGGAAATAAAAATGTTTGAGGAGGAAAAAAGAAAAGCTACTGCTGTTACTCAAGCCAAGCAATGTGCGTGGACAACATGGAGTGATATTGAGCCAGTTAAATTATCATGGAACACCTTAATCGAAATGGAACCACTGGCGATATCATACCTTTTGAGGTCTACATATGACCTACTGCCGTGTGCATCGAATCTCAAACAATGGGGATATATAGATTCTGATCTATGCACTATATGTCAAAAAGAGCGCGGTACCTTGCGTCACGTCTTGTCTGCATGCTCAAAATCCCTCCCAATGTTTACATGGCGACACAACCAGGTTCTAGAAGTGCTGGTTGAGATAATATCATCCCAGTGTATATTAGCTAACAAACAGCCTGTAACAACTAGTGAACCCAGGGTTCAATTTTGCCAAGAAGGCAAATGTCCATCAAAGAGGAAAAATAAATTGAATCCCAATATGAAGTTATTGAATGGGGCAAAGGATTGGAAAGTTTCAGCAGATCTGAAGACATCTTTGAAATTTCCAGTGCACATCCTCCAAACAGAAAAGCGGCCTGATATTTTGCTCTGGTCTGACTCTAAAAAGAGTATATTTTTAATCGAACTAACTGTCCCTTGGGAAGAAAATTTCTCAGAGGCTCATGAACGAAAGAAAGATCGGTACGAATGCGTGCGTGCCGAGTGTATAGAAAAGGGATGGATGTGCAATGTGATGCCTATCGAGGTTGGATGTCGAGGATTTTTAGGACACTCCACCATTTCGCTTCTTTCGAAAATAGGCGTCACTGGAAGGGATTTTAAAAAACAAAAATGTCGCCTGCAAACAAGTGTTAGACAGGCGTCATGCTGGATCTGGCGCAATTCGAAGATATTTGCAAAGAGAGCATAATATTGTCCACTTCTTCCGTTCTCGGGCTGCTCTGGAAAAAAAAAAAAAAGAGAGGGAGGAAAGAAAAAGAAGGAAGGGGGGAAAGGAAGGAAAAAAGGGGAATTAAAGAGAAAAATTAATAAATAAAATTTTAATTAAAATTAAAAAGTTAAAAATAAAAATGAAAAAGTTAAAAACAGCGTTTTTCCTCTGCTTGAATATGCCAGGTAATTTTTTTTTTTTTTTTTTTTTTTTATATCCTATTTATTGCTTTGCCCAGCAGCAATAGCTGCTGGTGGCGCCAGGGGTGGCAGTCCCGCTTTAGCCACCGAAACTGTGTCATCACCTCTGGTTAGCGGCTGATGAGGGCAAAGTAAAAGCACATGTGGTCACATGTTGTATGTAGAATTTGAACACTAAGACTCTCTGGAAAGTAAGATGACCCTTTGGAAAGACGAAGCGACCCTTTGGAAAGACGAAGTGACATCTTGGAAAGACAAGAAATTCCTTATAAACCATGAGAAGTAAAACAAACGGAAAATGCCCTCAGGGTGACTGTAGCGGGGAGGGAGAATATATCACCCATCAACCTGATTCTAATGGCAACGAATTGGAATTGTACCCGGCTACAACATGTGACTGCGGAAGAACCTTTAAGAGTTTGCGCGGTTTAAGAATCCATAAGGCACGTTGGTGTCAACAACGTTGTTCACCTAACCGTGAATATAAATCGACCGATGGGACTACGAACCAGGACTACACCCACAGTGTTCAGGATTCCATTGTTGAACATCAGCCCCCAGGAGACATTCCCAGCAAACCAAAAATTCAATGGCCTAAAGGTAACCAGAAGGCTGTTTGGTCAAATCTTGATGAAGAGCTCTCGTTTTTACTATCGGTTCACCTTAAAGGTCCCATTGAAAAGCAAATGGGCATATTTTGCAAGATCACATATGACGTTTGTTATGATAGATTTGGCATAGTGTCTGGCGAAGGAAAAAACGTGGAAAAAAAAACCAAACAGACGACAAATGAAAAAAGGAAAATTAAGATCTGAACAACGGTTATTAAAACGCCGTCTTAAAGAATCTCATTTGCAAGAAAAAGAGGGAATATTAATTCTCTTAAATGAAATTAAACAAGAAATTCTAAAAATATCAAGAGCAGAAAACCAGCGGAAGAAACGAAAGAAAAGACGCCAGGCCCGGAAATCATTTTATACGAATCCATATGGATTCGCTAAGAAACTTTTCGTTGAATCAAAAAGTGGCCAACTCGATGTATCACAGAAGGAAATCGAGGACCATTTATATAAAACATATACAGATAAGTCGAGTAATATTCCAATTTCTTTCATGGAAAACCTACCAATACTAAAGGACCCAATATTTAGCTTTGACATCCAGCATATTAAATTTGGGGAAGTCCTTGATTTCGTACGTAAGGCTCGGGCTGGTAGTGCCCCAGGAGTTAATGGAATTTCGTATAAATTATATAAAAATTGTCCTCGTGTCCTCAGAAAGTTGACTGGCCTCCTTCAGAGGACTTGGAAGCAGGGTACTGTGCCACAAGACTGGTGCCTTGCTAATGGTATTTGGATACCAAAGGAGATGAATTCAAAAGGTATTCCGAATTTCCGTCCTATATCACTTTTAAATATTGAAGGAAAAATATTTTTCGGTGTTATTGCTCAACGAATGACATCCTTTATAATGAGTAATAAATATATAAATACATCAGTACAAAAGGCTGGGGTGCCCGGGTTTCCCGGTTGTCTGGAGCATGCGGAAATGATTTGGGGATCAATTATGTCGGCCAAAAAGACACAGTCAGACCTTCATGTAATTTGGCTTGATCTAGCCAACGCATATGGGTCGGTTCCCCACGAATTAATTGATATGGCATTAAACTATTTCCACTTTCCGGAAAAGATTAGGGACATTATAATGAAATATTTTCGTTTGGCTTTCATGAGGTTTACAATGAAAAAATACACTACAAGATGGCAGTCACTTGAAATCGGCATTATGATGGGGTGTGTCATCTCCCCACTATTGTTTGTGTTAGCAATGGAACTTATATTAAGAAGTGCCGCTAACACTACAATGGGGGTTACGACTAATAAACAAATAATTCTTCCTCCGTCAAGAGCATTCATGGACGATATTACCATCATTGTCCCTTCCAAAACAGCTGCTAAGTGTTTGCTTGACCGGTATTTTGATCTTCTTACAACGGTGAAAATGAGGATTAAACCAAAGAAAAGTCGAAGTTTGTCAATCATTAAAGGTTCTGTAAGGCAAATTCACTTTAATGTCGGGGAGGATATTGTGCCGACAGTAAAAGAAATTCCTGTGAAGAGTCTAGGACGCCTTTACGAAATTCCACTAACAGACAGACATCGGGGTATGGAATTGCAAAACATGGCCCTGAAGGGACTTGAGGCAATAAATAAAACTTTTTTGCCGGGAAAGATGAAAGCTTGGTGCTATCAATATGGATTAGTACCCCGTCTTTCGTGGCCCATGCAAATTTATGAAATAGCACTATCTCGTATTGAACGGATAGAACAACACGCAAATAAATATCTACGTAAATGGCTTGGAGTCCCCCCCTGTTTTTCTAAAATAGGGTTATACACGAATTCTGGCAGCCTGCAACTTCCTTTGTCCTCATTAGTAGAAGAATTCAAAGTTGGAAAGGTGCGTCTTCAAATGATGATGAATGACTCAAATGATGAATTTGTCCGGGAAGCACATCCAGCTGTAAAAGCTGGCACCAAGTGGTCAGTTACAAAAACAATTGAAGAAGCAGAATCCAGTCTTCGAACTAAGGAAATAATGGGTCTTGTTCAGGTTGACAGGGCTGGTTTAGGATCCACAAAGTATGAGCCATTTTCCAAAATGGGCATTAAAGATAAGAGAAAAATGGTGACCGAGGAAATAAAAATGTTTGAGGAGGAAAAAAGAAAAGCTACTGCTGTTACTCAAGCCAAGCAATGTGCGTGGACAACATGGAGTGATATTGAGCCAGTTAAATTATCATGGAACACCTTAATCGAAATGGAACCACTGGCGATATCATACCTTTTGAGGTCTACATATGACCTACTGCCGTGTGCATCGAATCTCAAACAATGGGGATATATAGATTCTGATCTATGCACTATATGTCAAAAAGAGCGCGGTACCTTGCGTCACGTCTTGTCTGCATGCTCAAAATCCCTCCCAATGTTTACATGGCGACACAACCAGGTTCTAGAAGTGCTGGTTGAGATAATATCATCCCAGTGTATATTAGCTAACAAACAGCCTGTAACAACTAGTGAACCCAGGGTTCAATTTTGCCAAGAAGGCAAATGTCCATCAAAGAGGAAAAATAAATTGAATCCCAATATGAAGTTATTGAATGGGGCAAAGGATTGGAAAGTTTCAGCAGATCTGAAGACATCTTTGAAATTTCCAGTGCACATCCTCCAAACAGAAAAGCGGCCTGATATTTTGCTCTGGTCTGACTCTAAAAAGAGTATATTTTTAATCGAACTAACTGTCCCTTGGGAAGAAAATTTCTCAGAGGCTCATGAACGAAAGAAAGATCGGTACGAATGCGTGCGTGCCGAGTGTATAGAAAAGGGATGGATGTGCAATGTGATGCCTATCGAGGTTGGATGTCGAGGATTTTTAGGACACTCCACCATTTCGCTTCTTTCGAAAATAGGCGTCACTGGAAGGGATTTTAAAAAACAAAAATGTCGCCTGCAAACAAGTGTTAGACAGGCGTCATGCTGGATCTGGCGCAATTCGAAGATATTTGCAAAGAGAGCATAATATTGTCCACTTCTTCCGTTCTCGGGCTGCTCTGGAAAAAAAAAAGAGAGGGAGGAAAGAAAAAGAAGGAAGGGGGGAAAGGAAGGAAAAAAGGGGAATTAAAGAGAAAAATTAATAAATAAAATTTTAATTAAAATTAAAAAGTTAAAAATAAAAATGAAAAAGTTAAAAACAGCGTTTTTCCTCTGCTTGAATATGCCAGGTAATTTTTTTTTTTTATATCCTATTTATTGCTTTGCCCAGCAGCAATAGCTGCTGGTGGCGCCAGGGGTGGCAGTCCCGCTTTAGCCACCGAAACTGTGTCATCACCTCTGGTTAGCGGCTGATGAGGGCAAAGTAAAAGCACATGTGGTCACATGTTGTATGTAGAATAATAATTATTATAGTGTATATATATATATATATATATATATATATATATATATATATATATATATATATATATATATATATATATATATATAAAGAATTTTATCTGTTTTTCTGTGAGTTAATTCCCTATGGGCTCGAAAACTACTGCGTCGATTTTTATGGTATTTCACACGAACGTACTCTATGTGCCTGACAATGTTCTTAAATAGGTTTGTGTTGGAATGTCTTTGATGGTCGATAATCAAAATAATCTGATGAAAGAAGGAACAGTCCGATTTTGACCAAAGTTAAAACCTTACACTGCCTAACAAATGCATTTTAGAAGTTTTATTACCACACAAAAGACCGAAAGGCGCCGCATATAAAATCAACAGTAGGTTCTTTAATATGATAGGGGCGCGTTCGAAATGAATGTTTCTGTTTAAAGCACAATTTTACAATGCCACTTTACTTTTTCATTTTATACTTACATTCAAGCTATCATCCCCGCACAACTAGTAAGGCCAGGCATATAAAATCAATAGTAGATTCTTTTATATGACAGAGGCGCGTTCGAAATAAATGTTTCTGTTTAGAGCGTAGGACTTGACTTTTCATTTTAAATTTGAATTCAAACCATTATATATAAAAAAAATCATTTTATAAAATCAACAGTAGGTTCTCTACAGTGCAATGTAGACTACAAGAAATTGTCACTGCGAGAGGCATATAAAACTTCCTTCAGGTGCATAGTGATGGGCCGGTCCTCAATTAGAGCAGGCAATCAATCGATTTGATTGAAACATGGGCTATTTCATCGATTTTGATGACAATAAAGATATGGGAGTGTGAAACATTCGTTGATCATCATCCAATCCCGGGCAACGTTGGGTCTCTTTGCTAGTATATATATATATATATATATATATATATATATATATATATGTATATATATATATATATATAACTGACACTACATCATCCAGATTACTTAGAGAAATACGTTTACAATTTTAACAAAAGGGCTACAATAATAATAGTAGGGTTTCCATTTACGCTGAACCTCAGCAATATATTGCATATGAAAGAGGCGCTGTTTAATTTCCACAAATAACGCTAGTAAATATTACTTTGCTAACTATCGTTGCCATGAGGATAGGGCATTCTTTGAAACTCCATGGAATAAGGACATTTTAAAGTTCAACTTAATGAATATTTTATTCGATACAAGGAATACATCCCTTGTGTCGAATAATGAATGTCGTAAATTCTAATTTAGAACTTTTAAATTTCTTTTTCATATCAATGCTCTATCTCGAATAATGAGCACTTTCATCTTTTAGGATTGTCTTGTATATATTAGCATTAATATTTATATAGCTACTTTAAAATTCCAAAATTGTTCATTTTGTAAACTTGAATTTCTAAACTATATATATGTGGCGTGTGTATATATATATATATATATATATATATATATATATATATATATATATATAAAATTATATCTATAAATCTTCATAGATGTTGGTTTCCATGTATGTTTGGTTTCCTGGGCGTTTTATCGATCGCTAATCAAATACGCGTTTTTGTTTATATAAAATTAATCCTCCATCTGCCACTTATTTCAAACGTCTGTCTTTTTTCTTTCTCTCGGGCGCTGTTAACATACGTGTACGAACACAGATGCATCACACACACACACACACAAACAAACACACAATCACACACACAAACACACACACAAACACACAATCACAAACACATTATCACACACACAATCACACACAATCACACAATCACACATGCACAAGCAAACACACTATCACACACACAAACATATACGCAATCACACACAGACATACACACAATCACACAGACATACGCACATAAAACACAAACACACACACAAATATACACAGGAACATACACACAAACACAAAAACACCCACACAAACACACATAAAACACAATCACACACAAAAACACACACCCATATACAAGCACACACACGCATGCACTTACACACACACACACGCATGCACATACATACACACACACAAACACACACACACACACACATAATGATCGTCTTCCGGCTGGCAATCATTCCCGTTCCATTAATCTACATTCTTGAACTTGAATGGCTCTTGGTCTTGATAAGTGTTGACCTCAATATCATAAAAAAGACAAACGTTTATAAAATAAGCCATGTTCATACCATAGATCACTACAAGTACTTCCACAGTATTCCTCATTTTTCAGCTGGCAATCTTTTGCGCCATTAACTTTTATCTTTGAGTGGCTTATGGCCTGGATAAGTGTTGACCTCGATACCAACGATTGACTTTTCCTTATCTTTCAACTAACAATTGTTCCATCTCATGGCAACTTATCCTCGAGTGCCTACTGGCTTTGATAATTAAGTTGTGACCCTCACTAGAAAAATAAGCCAGTAATTACATGGGCTGCGATTATAGTTCGGTTCATTTCTAGGGTGTCCAGGAAGGTTTGGTTTATTGCTAATAGCCCGGACCGCCCTCACTGGGAGATACCGACGGGGCTACTCGTGCATTTTTTTTTCAAAAACAGATTCATCACACACACGTAGACACATAAACACACACGCACACAGTGTCCTATTCTTCCGGTAGGCACTGATTCCCGTCTCATTAACCTTTATCCTTGATTGGCTTAAAACCTTAATAAGTGTTGACTTTAATGCTAACAATTAATTGTTTATCTTTTAACTAAAAAATACTCTATCTTATGACGACGTATACTCGAATGGCTCTTGGCTTAGATAAATGGCGAGTTTACTAGTAAAATAAAGTCATTAAACGGTTCGATAAAACTGGTTTTGTTCCTTGCTAATCGCCTGAAGCGCCCTAACTGTTGGGTGCACATGGAGCTGCTCAGGCATTTTTTATCAACCGGAGTGCACACACTTCTAGTGCGCCGACTTTTCAATCGCTCACCTTCCGACCTTTTGTCACATGTATACGCGAGATGCCTACCTATCTTTGATGCGACACAACTTAGTGCGAACTTCTTTCTTCTTTGTTTTATTATTGATTTTTGTTGTTTCTGTTTATCCTTCTCTGCCATCTTGTTTGTTCATCGTTTTTACTGTCGTTTGCTTCCGGCTGTTTATTCTCTCCTTTTTGTGTCGCAGTTCGCCGCCATTTATCACATATATGATAGATTTAAACCATTCCTATGACAGCACCACAGGGCAATTTGGTACTTATGCAGAAAAACGACCAGTTGTTTTTTTTCTTTCTTTTTCTTTCTTTTCGTGGATGTCACGCCGGTATATTCCGGCAGCTTACGTAAGCCACCGGAATATGCCGAGCGCTGATCAAACTAGAAGAACCTCCCCAAATCATGATAAAAAGACATTTATCGTAAGTAATTTGCATTAAGAAAAATAGAAATACAATAAAACAAATATATCGATACTCTTATGAATTAAAAAAAATTTTTTTTTTGTGTGTATTGATATTCATATTAAAAATCCTTTTTTCGATTTATTTAAAAAGAAAATACAACTTTGTTATATATGGGTCGTGGAATTGCATTTATGTGTAAAAGATCTAGCTAATTTGCGTATTCTTTTAAATATTCATTTTCGTTAATTCCCTATTAAATTTTTCGGTTTGTTTATGAGATGATCATCTTTAGTTAACTATTACGTGTAATTATATTCATGCAGATATTCTACATGATTTATACTTGCGTAATATTTGCGTAAAAAGCTTATAATAAACACAAACCTCTTTCTATATATATTTATGTATGCGTATATATATTTGTTTAAAAAAAAATTTGCCTACCAAACTCCTGTCATGAAACTTAATATATAGGGTATTCGAACCAATGCGAAACTTTATACTTTGGGTTTTAGCCAGGAGAAATCTGTGCAAAACTGAAAATTAAAAAAATGGAATTTGCCGGGTGAAGGTCGAACTACGGCATTACAAACATGCATGCGTAGCAAAATAATTATTGGTTCATATTTCAATTTTTAGCCTTGCAGAAAATATGTTTTCATGGCTCGGACATTAATGTCAAAGGAAAAATTAATTCGTAGGCTAAATGTTTTGGTTTCGATTCCCTGTGGTGGCGCACGATTCATTTTTTTTTTTTTTTTTTAACTTTTAAATCATTACTATATATTGAATCCTATATAATATAACAATAAATACGAAATCTGCATTAATGAAAATATCATATTTAAGCTTAGTTTACGACTGGGCAATGCCATGCAGTCTGTTAGTATATAAATTTGTCTGTGTATAATTCGTTCCCTATGGACTCGAAAACAGCTGGGCCGATTTTTATGAAATTCCACACGAAGGTACTTTATATGCCTGGCAGTGTTCTTAGATAAATTTTGTATGGGAATGTCTTCGATGAGTGTCGATAATTGAAATAATCCAATGAAACAAGGAACAGGTGATTTTAACCAAAATTAACACCTTTACACAGCCTAACATCACAAGTGCATTTGAGAAGTTTTATTACCACACAAGCCAAAAGGCTCAACATATAAAATCAACAGTAGGTTCGTTGATATGACAGTGGTGTGTTCTTTTTATTTTTGTTTTTTTTTGTTACATAGGCATAACCACTTATCAAGGGCCAGAGACCACTCGAGGATAAAGATTAAGAGTGTACAGTAGTCAATTGGACAATATAGTAATCGTTAGTAATGGAAATTCGGTAAATTTGTTAACTTAAGTGGAACGGCTCATTAAGAACTTGTTTATGTTGGACTTGAAGACAACCATATTGTAGTCAGCCGGAAAGCAGGAAAACTGAAGACAATTCCACAGGCGTGCAGTTCTAAGAAAGAAGCTTTGTTCATGGAATCTACGTTTAGGTTTAGGCACAGATAAAGGGTGGGGGAAATTATTGATAGTGTTTTCAGCTAAACGAGTGTTTCTTGTGAAAATTTGGCGAGCAGGGGCCATAGATTGAAATTCAGTCGAGCACTTGCCATGAAAATAACGATAAAGGAATAACTCTGTCAATTTTTAGTCTACAGACTCGAAATTTGATATACAGGGTACTGAGATTTGGGAAAATCGATGTGATCGGTTTTCGGCCAGAAATTTGGCGATTAAGGGGTCAAAGTTCAACGAGTTGACCTTTGAGAATTCTACCAAGCTCCTTCGACAATTTTCGGTCTAAATACTTGAAATTTTAGATATAGGTTCCTTTGACATGGATCTAACTTAATAACTTGATTTGAGCCCAAAACAATAAATGTTAAGGGGTCATAATAGGGGTCAAAGTTTAAAAAAAGTTGACCGCTTTTTAATCCGTTTGGGTCGAAAATTTGAGTTACCAATATATAAATGTATGTATGCATGTATGTTTGCATGTCTGTGTGTATGTTTGCATGTCTGCCTAAAACTTTCGACAGAGGCGACGGATTTTACAAGATCAGTATCGTTTTGAAGTTCGACCTTTCAGACGACAAATATCGAAAAATTCGCTAAAACATTAATATCTTCACCCTCAACTGTGCACTTTGTTTTCGCTTTTTTCGCCGGTATTTTCGAAAGTCATCCCTCTTTTCGATTGTCAAGCCTTAATTAAAACCTACGTTACTTCCGGTTTGGCGGTGGTCGTAACAGCAAAGACCACGTTTTTCCCCGTTCTTTTCCTCCTTCGCGGTACGGGTTCGAACCTGCCTTCCTACTACCATATGTTTTTTTTGTTCAACATGCACCTCCAAACACCCGGACAACGCCGGGCTGAAATGCTAGTATATATATATATATATATATATATATATATATATATATATATATATATATATATATTCATTTCCAATAGAAAAAAAACTAAAGTTTGAATTTAAAAATAAAAATGTACACTTGTCATCGAATCTTATCATATTCCAAAAATCCCGTAAATTGATCAAGTGTGCGTATGCATATATATATATATATATATATATATATATATATATATATATATATATATATATATATATATATATATATATATATCACTGATTTAATGTTTCGTAGCTTTCTTTCTTTCACTCTTTTTTGTTCACAACTGTTTATCAGTTAATTTCTCTGTTTTTTTTTACCTCATCCCATATTTTGATCGCTTAAGAACCACGAGGGAAAGGGAACACTCAAGAATTTCCGAGGATGTCGACACCGGAAATAACTGCGATAAATATCACCACCACAACCACCACCACCATCCATTACCACAACACTCCCACAATTACCAAGAGAACAACACCAACAAATAAAAAATATGCCTCTGCTTTATGACCTCCTATTGAAACGACTCCATACGCAGCAATGAAGTAATTTTGTGTTTTTACTCAAACTAGAAAAAAACAAGACCGATAGCCATTAGTCTCGTGCTCTCGTGTAATGAATGAATGCGTGAATGTAGGATTGACATGAAATTCTTAAAAATAAACTAAAATGACCGAAAAATGGGCTGAAATGACTTAAATAAAAAGTAAATAACTTAGAATGACTTTAATGAAATCAAGGATGACTTGAATGACCTTAAGAATAACTTGGATGCTTAAAAAATAACTGGAATCCTTCAAAAACCAACTTGAATAATCTGGAGAATGACTTGAATAGCTTTGAGACTGACTGATTGTAAAGTGGGTGATCATTTTACATTAAATTAATACAGAAAAGTAATCCCCCACTTTATCTCACAAAGTTACAAACACAAGTACAGCAGATAGTAAGAACAGATACTACACTTTGAACTTGGCCAAAAGGCCAACAAAAGCTTTAAAAGCTAAGAATTATCAACAATAGATCTTAACCAAAAAGGCCAAGCACAAAAGTGTTACGGACAGACTGACAGACTGACTGACGGACTGACGGAGTGACTTAAAGAGTCGCTTGCACGCGAGTAAAAAATATTATATATATATATATATATATATATATATATATATATATATATATAAAGCTGAACGTCTGTGTGTGTGTGTGTGTGTGTCTGGTCACGAATAGGCTCCTATATGGTTGACTATGTTAAAAAACTGATTACATATAATGATAGAAGATGTATCGAAGATCAGGAATGGGTATTTTAGATCTGGCAGAACAGTGGTTCGTTAAAATTGTGGTGTCTGCGTTCACGCCTGGCCCCCAAAGTATGGAAATAAAAAATGAAAAAAAAAAAAACGTTTACAAGGGTTTTTTATATAGATGTACATAAGATTACTTTGATAAGTATGTTTCAACTTAAATGGGGATGGTATATAAAATTGTGGGGTCTGCGTTCGCGCCTGTACTCCATGGAAATATAGCACAAACTTTAACAAAGACTTTTCATATCTATTTGCGTAAGTATTATTTGATGATTATGTTTTAGTTTGAAGAAATATGGTATAATAAAATTATTGGGTGTTCGTTCGCGCCTGACCCCCATAGAATGTAAATATGTCACAAAGTTTAACAAGGTTTTTTAAAAGGGGTGAGGGTCCACAATAACACCTTAACTTTAATCTTAATTCACGCTAGCTTTTATTTATTTATTTTTAATTGAATCATATTGTGTCAAATAAATTCACCTCATAAATTCACGTTCTTATTAAAGTGAAAGCAAAAAAAAAGTCGGAACTTTAGACAATTCTCGACACAAATTTTGCATAAATCTGTTTTTCCTTCTCCACTTGCACGTGGCACTCTTTCGAAAATAGATAAATAGATAAAAAATAAGAACGTTACTTGCTATCGTGTCAAAAGAAGGAAAAAATCCTGCTCAAGTGATTATGTGTCTTTTTAAAAACATTTCCATAACCTTTTTATTTTTATTTATATATCTGCTTAAGCTTTTTTTGTCAGTGTACTAGAAGGAATTCAGTTGATTACAACCCTTTCTGCGTGTTCTTTACATTACAATAGTACAACCCTGAATACGACGGCGCAATACTACACCGTTCAATACTGTAAAACTGAAACGAAGCTGTTCTGCTTGAAAAGGGCGCCATTTTCTTCTTATTCATATTTATATCGATTCTTTGCTTTAAAAAACTAAAGTAATTACGTGTTTACTTTTTTAATATCCCATTTTGCTGTTTCGGATTATTTTACTAAAGTAAGTAAAGCTTTATTATTTTTCCAAACTGTTTTTGTTTCTTTGTTTTTCGATATTTCGTCGATATTATTTAGTAAGAGTGTTTAGCAGAAAAGCCAACAAACAACTACCCGAAAAAATAAATATACAATAAATAAATGTTACCATAGTCAATAAAAGTTCAGTTCATGATTTTTTTGTTTTGAAATAGTTTTTAATGCTCTTTACTTGAAATAATTTCAGCGAACTGAAATTAAAACGAAATTTGAGGCGATAACTACTTAAATGAATTTTTATATAAACTACACATGCCATAATCGAATATTCCTCAAGCACAAAATAATAGAAAACATTAAAATATGTTTATAAATATTCCTTACGTTGACGGAACTCTCTTAAATTGTTAACATAGAATGCTCAGGTGCCCTTCCTTCAAATTGAAAACGGGGCACTCCATTTCAAAGACGCTGCCATTTTGATTTTTTTTAAACCGGTTCGTGAATTATAAAAAAAAATTTTTACAAACTACTTAAAAATACAAACCAATAAACTTTTCTACCATAAAAGTAACTTTTATTGACTATGGTAACATTTATTTCTTGTATATTTATATTATTATATATATATAACATTTTCTCTTTGTAAGGAAACATCATTTTGTTGGTCACTCTTAGCTACGAATGGGAACAAAGTTGATATAAAAAATATATTTTCGCGAAAATTATCTTTACTTTCATCATATTTTGCTTAGGGTCAAATTTTTGAGTATCAAAACCTATCTCTTTACAACCCCCTCCTTTTCATAACCTATCATACTTTCATCAATCACAGTCCATTTTCTGTAGGCTTTATACCGTCTATCTATCTATCTATATATATATATTTATATATATTTATATATATATTTATATATATATATTTATATATATATATATATTTACATATATATATTTATATATATATATATATTTATATATATATATATATTTATATATATTTACATATATATATTTATATATATATATATATTTATATATATATATATTTATATATATATATTTATATATATATATTTATATATATATTTATATATATATATTTATATATATATATATTTATATATATATATTTATATATATATTTATATATATATATTTATATATATATTTATATATATATATTTATATATTTATATATATATTCACATATATTTATATATATTTATATATATATATATTTATATATATATATATTTATATATATATATTTATATATATATATTTATATATATATATTTATATATATATATATTTATATATATATATATATTTATATATATATATATATATTTATATATATATTTATATATATATATATATTTATATATATATGTATATATATATATATATATTTATATATATTTATATCTATATTTATATATATTTATATCTATATTTATATATATATATATATTTATATCAGAGAGTTATCGAGATGCTTGAAAAAAATGGAGAGATCTGGAGAGTATGACGGATGAGGCAGTTTCGTAGCCCAATTCGTTCAACTTCTGCAAGGTCGGTGTAGCAACGTGCGATCGAGCAGTGTCGTGGAAAAGAATCGAACCTTTTCTGTTGAATAATGCTGGGTGTTATTGTCGAAGTTTCCGATGCATTTTATTTATTTGTTCACAATACGTCTCAACCGGAATGATTTCGCCTGCATTAAAAAAATACAAAAAAAAAAAAAATGTAATTGATTAGACTGGTCGCAGACCACAAACAGTATGACCGTCTTTTGTTGCAACTCTCGAAGTGTCGTAAAGCGTTGTCGGCATCTAACCACTGAGTTGACCGTCGCCAGTTGTCATAAAGAACCCATTTTCATCGCAAGGCACAACCTAGTCGTTCTTGTTGCGTAAAAGAAGGGGAAAATGACACTTCATCACGGCATTTCTTTTGGTTGTCGTTCAATTTAGGAGACATCCATTTATCAGTTTTTTTTGTCTTTCCAATTTCTCTACAGTTGTTGAAAATCGTTGTATACGTTACGTTTAATTCAGAAACAAGTTCTCCAACAGTTCTGCGTGAATTGGATTCGACTAATTTCTTTCTGTCAGCTGATGAGAAGAATAGCATTCTTTGAAACTCCGCAGAATAAGGAATTTGTAAATTGTTTTTTGGAGTATTCAGTCGAGCAATAAATTTTGATTGCAAAGTTCAACTGACAGTTTTAATTTTCTTTTTCTTATATATATATATATATATATATATATATATGCATAAATATATATATATATATATATATATATGCATAAATATATATATATATATATATATATATATATATGCATAAAAATATATATATATGCATAAAAATATATATATATATATATGCATAAATATATATATATATATATATATATATATATATATGCATAAAAATATATATATATATATGCATAAATATATATATATATATATATATATATATATATATATATATATATATACATACATAAAAAGTTGCTCGGGTGTTTGGAGGTGTATGTTGAGCAAAAAAAACAAACAAACAAAAAAACAAGTGGTAGTAGGAAGGCAGGCTCGAACCCGTAATGCGAAGGATGAAAAGAAGGGGGGAAATCCTGACGTCTTTTCAATTACGACCATCTCCAAACCGGAAGTGACGTAGGTTTAAATTAAGGCTAGACAATCGAAATGAGAGTATGACTTTCGAGAATATCGGCGAAAA
This sequence comes from Euprymna scolopes, assembly GCF_053919585.1. NCBI lineage: Eukaryota > Metazoa > Mollusca > Cephalopoda > Sepiida > Sepiolidae > Euprymna > Euprymna scolopes. The sequence goes on along the minus strand of NC_136492.1, from coordinate 7,186,856 downwards.
AAGCGACCCCCCCCTGTAGAAAAGATATTTGTCGTCTGAATGGACGAACTTCAAAACTATACTTGTCTTGTAAAAATCCGTCGACTCTGTCGAAAGTTTTAGGCAGACATGCAAACATACATATATACAATTATATATTGGTAACTAAAATATTCGCACCAAACCGATTAAAAGGTTTGCCCTACCTCTGAATACCCTTTATATAAAATTTCAAATGTTTAGACCAGAAATTGTCTGAGTAATTTGGTAGAGACCATAGAGGTCAATTTTATAAAACTTTGATCTCTATTATGACCCCTTAAAATTTATTGTTTTGTGCTCAAATCAAGTTATTAAGTTAGATCCATGTCAAAGAAAACTATATCTAAATTTTCAAGTGTTTATACCAAAAATTGGCGGAGGGATTTGGTAGAGTTCTCAAAGGTCAAATCGTTGAACATTGATCCGTTAACAGCCAAATTTCTGGCCGAAAACGGATTACAAAGATGTTCCCAAATCTCAGTACCCTGTATATAAAATTTCGAGTCTGTAGACTTAAAAAATTTTTATTGTGTAGAGAAATGTACACAGACACACACAGATAGACACGTTCACTTACATATATATATATATATCTATATCTATATATATATATGTGTGTGTGTGTGTGTAGGCTTTAAGGAAGCCAGATATTATCTTATATGAAAAAAGTTAATGTTAAATTCAAAACAAAAAATATAATTAAAAAAAAAATAATAATAAATAAATAAAAATTGAACGGCAAATTTCAGGTTTAATAGCCAGACAATACGAACCATTTCAGTTAAACTTTCTTCATGGTTGAGACATTTTGAAATGATTTTAATTACAAAATAGTTAATATCACCCCCCCCCCTGCCATTCCTTTTTGTTACGTGTCAACTGTTTTTATTTGTACGGCTCCCTTTCCTACTCTTTCTTTCTCCCTTTCTCTTTCTCTCCCTTTTAGTAAATTTATACCCTCTCTAAATATTTGCATTATCCTTTCTCTTCTTATAATTCTCTCTAATCCTCCCCCCAAAACTATTCTTTCCCTCCTTCCTTACCAGAAATTTGATTTTTGTAATTAAATTTAAATCCATAAGAACATCATTAACAGTCATGGCAAAGTATATTTTCTTTGCTCTGAAATGGAAACTGGTCTTAAACCTTTTTTGAACATTTTCTTGCCTGATGAGATCAATTATGATCGAAACAGTCTGCACATTGTAGCAAAATATGACTGTATTTACATAAATAAAGCAATATATATATATATATATATATATATATATATATATATATATACATATACATATATATATATATAACTACTTGATTTACACATAAAATTAATATACGAAAGTATAAAGTTATGCGTAAACTTTAAGTATTTACTTCAAAAGTGCTCAATACGTAGGTAGAGCTAGTTAGTAAGTTATAAACTATATATGGCGATTAAGCTACACTGAATATTCCGCGTTTCATCCACTCTAAGCCGGAAGAATTCTAGAGTGGATCAAACGCGGAATATTCACTGTAGCTTAATCGCCATATATATTTTATAACTTACTATATATATATATATATATACTAGCAAAAGTACCCATCGTTGACTGGGTTCAAAAACAACCTACACAAAATGGACTCTGATTTATGAAAGTATGATCGGTTATGAAAAGGAAAGGTTGTAAAGAGATAGCCTTGGATTTAGGGTTATCAAAACCATAGCTAAATATGATGAAAGTAAAACTAAAATAGATAAACCCCATAATTTATTATACCATAACTGTTCACACTGAAACACTTATCACAATATTCTGTGGATCTATATTAAAAAACCTTGTTAAACTTTGTCACATATTTCCATTCTATGGAGGTCAGGTGCGAACGAACACCCCATAAGTCTATTATACCATATTTCTTCAGACTGAAACATAATTATCAAAGTATTCTTACGCAGATAGATATGAAAAGTCTTTATTAAAGTTTGTGCCTATTTCCATTCTATGGAGGCCAGGCGCGAATGCAGATCCCATAATTTTATTATACCATCCCTATTTAAGTTAAAACATACTTATCAAAATATTATCATGTACATCTATATCAAAACCACTTCTAAACGTTTTTTTTTAAATTTTTAAATTTTTTATTTCCATTCTTTGTGGATCAGGCGCGTACGCAGACCCCACAATTTTAATGAATCATCATTATGCCAGATCAAACATACCCATTCCTGTGTCTCGATACATCTTCTATCATTATATGTGATCAGTTTTCTATAATAGTCAACCATATAGGAACCTATTCGTGACCAGACACACACACAGACGTTCAGCTTATATATATATATATATATATATATATATATATATATATATAATGAGAGAGAGAGAGAGAGAGAGAGAGAGAGAGAGAGAGATAGTCGTGTTGGAACCTATGAAAAAGGAACACACACACATATACACAAAATGTGAGTTCTTTTCTCATAGGTTCCAAAACGGCTTAGCCTATTATTTGTAATATTCATACAAAACTAATTTATATATCTGGCAGTGTTCTTAGATATGTTCTGTACAGAAATTCATCCGATAAGTATCAACAATCGGAAAAAAAACTTAGGGATGAAACAGAATAAGTTTTGCATGGGAGTATTTTACGTTACACCGGCCAAGGGAGATAATAAAATCTTAGCAAATCATTTTTTCTTTAAAAGAAAAATAAAGGTTTATTATAATCTGGAAATATAGCTTATTAGTAAGGTATTGAACTACAGATCGAGTGATTCCCTGTTCAATCCCAGGGCTGCCACACAATCAATTTTATTTAAATTTTTCTTATTAATGAGTTCAATTTACTATAAAAGAAAATGTACCATTTAAAATCGCCGCAAATCATTTCTTTGTTTGCATATTTTAAAACTAAACATTAATGTGAAGTGACTTTTCCAGGGCATTCATTGTCAAGCTCAAATATCAGCTGACGTAATATTGTAAACAAACACAGACGGAATTTGATGACCATCATAATCATAATTTTTTAAAATTTGTTCATTATTTTTGCGAATTAGTCCATTGGGCAAATTATTCTTCGTGATATATAATAATCAACAAAGGATTGATTCTATAATAATTTATACGCAATCTGCATAAATATATCATGTTTTACGCGTATTGTACGACCGAGCAACGCCAGGCTGCCAGCTAGTACCTATATATATATATATATATATATATATATATATATATATATATATATATATATATATATACACACATATATATACATATATATATATATATATATATATATATATATATATATATATATATATATATATATATATATATATATATATATATATGAACTTTTCGAGTTGTTTACAAGCTCGTATCAAAGGAAACGCGCCGTCGGAGCGTATCGGTTTTGTTCTGCTTTTGCAGTCGTTAAATCACCCTCTCCCCGCGAAAAAAAAAAAAAAAAAAAGCGCGGGAAGTCTTTTTCCTGAACAATATGGCGGGTGTTTAGCTAGGATGTTGGCGACTGTGGTTCTGTGTCGGGGGGGGGGGGACAGACTTACGCACGAGTACAAAAGAATTGAACTGGCTGATGTAGGAGAGGGGGTCGGGTTGAGAGGGAGTGGTACACGACACTGACAGACAAAGGAAGAGAAATGGGGGACAAACACTTTTCAAAAGACCAGCTTTCAAAAGACTAGATATACAAAAAACAAAACAAAAAAAAAAACAGATAAAATAGAAAAATAAAATCTCGTACAGACAGACAGTCGTTTAGGCTAAAGGAGTTGTAGGGGGTATGTGTTTTTAGACGATTACTAAAGCAAAGGGAAAGATATTGTGGCCCTATTTACTTGTTTTCACGTGGGGGTTAGGCAGAACGCCAATGTTTTTAACGGATAGGGGCATATAAGTTAACAAAAAGGGTCACTCTGGATTGAAAGAAAAAAAAAAATGATCCAGTCGAAAAGCATCCCCGCAATAGAACAGATACTACAGTTTAATCCTAGCTTAAGCACCAGAAAGAATATATGTCTAGTTAGACTCTTCTCTTTCTCTTGTCGTGAGTTGACATTCAATATCATGGGTCCTGGATATGACCTTAAACTATATCCAGTGGTGAGACCCCATCTTGCGGGCTTTGGGGAGTGTGGAGCCACCCTTTAATTGCCATTGCTCCCAGGTCCACTCTGACCCGGAGTGGTAGTACCTGTTAGGGTCCCAACTATGGGTTAAATAGAAACCGACGTGAAAACAACAAATATATTCTATTAAAAATTTTTGTTTTCAAAATCTTTGGATTCGGCATTAAATAACCTGAAATGCCGTAAAACAAAAACAACCAAACCAAACCAATCAATATCTCGTAAACAAAATCGAGGTAGAAGAAAGAAAGTAGTAATTATATAATGCCGAATAACCTGGTCGATTATTATTATCTATCTTTTACCTATTTATCTTCTATCTATTCTTCTATCTATCTATCTATCTATCTATCTATCTATCTATATATATATATATATATATATATATATATATATATATATATATATATATATAATGAACTCATATTTCCCGTGTGATTTTGACCTTAATGGGATTAAAAATCAAGACATTTCATGCGAATGTAATACGCACAAACTGCAGCACAATATCTGAGGTGTGTTATACGCATATTACCCCTCCACTTCCTCGATAATCTTAGATCCTTATATTTTTTCTGCTGAGAGTTCACGGCCAAAATCGGTTAAACTCAATGGAAGTGATAAAATCTTTTCTCTCTATTAAATTCATCCTTCCCCCGCGACCACTTATAACACGTTTGCCAGAAGTAAACAGATTTTGGCTTACGTGAGAGATCACCTCTTTGTATCCTTGGACACGTGATTGGGATTTTATTGACGTAATAGCTAATTAGTAGTTAGTCAGCAGAGATCAAGCTAATAAACGTATGGACGACCTCGCTAAAAGCAGAAGGGGAGAACCAAAGTAAAAATGTAGAAATTGACTCAGCATGCCAAACTCGATGAGCGATTCTATAAGATGAATAAAGACTGTAAAACATAATTCGTTTTTATAGCGTTCTTTCAAGGTTCAGACAAATGAGAAGGTATGTGTCCTGTTTGGCCTGAGACAAGCAGACGTATTGTTATCTGCTTGATTGTAAGAAAAGCTGTCTATAAAAGTTTGCGTCACGTTTATTAACTATGTGTATTTGTGACGAAGCGACCGCACCCACAGGACACAATGAATATTTCTATACTCTGTATATACCCATTCATTAGCTATCAAAGACACTGTTATATATACCACTAGACAATACATTGGCCCATGTAATATATAGTGACACGTGTAAAAAGATACAGACACGTGCGTGTATATACAGAGAGAACCACCGGCTATCCAACAGTAATAGTTGTTGTGATAGTAGTAGTAGTAGTAGAGAATGAGAGGGTGGTGGAAGAAGAGTAGTAGTAGTCGTAGTTGTAGAAGGTGAATGGGTCAAGGTAGTGCGACAACTGCAACTGAGTCTGCCGGCGCATGATAGGCTTGCAGATATTAATATTCAGCGACGGCCGAATCTGAGGCGCAACAGGATGTCGAAAGTCCCTTGGCCATTTTTTGACTAGGAACAAAGTGTAGTATCTGTTCTGACGCATATTCTTGACATCATTATTTTTGACACTTATTCTGTTCCGTCCATGGTAAGCGGAGGCAAATTACTTCTAGACTGAGGCAATTGTATTATGTTTTTTGTTCCAATCCAGAGTGCCCGTTTTTTGGCGAGCTGCATTTTCCTCACATTAAAAACATACTTCGTATCTAACTTTGCCATCGTGGGGAGGCAATTTAATAGGAACAGTAGTAGTAGTAGTAGTAGTAGTAGTAGTAGTAGTAGTAGTAGTTAGCAAACCTCCATGGAATTTCCACGGTGCTTTCTATACCAATTCGGGACAATATATTGTTAATAATAATGATACTGCTGCTGCTACTACTACTACTACTACTACTACTACTACTACTACTAATAATAATAATAATAATAATAATAATGATAATGATAATAATAATAATCCAAGCAAGAAGACCGGATGTCGTAATAATTAACAAAAAAGAAAAGTCCCGCCAAATCGTAGACTTTGCTGTTCCAGCTGACCACAGGCTGAATATCAAAGAAAAGGAGAAACAAAGCAAATACACAGAGCTAGCCAGAGAGCTGAAAAGGATATGGATGATGAAAAAAAAAATCAAGATAATACCTATAATAGTAGGAGCACTAGGAACAATTCCGAAAAATTTTGAACAAAGAATGGGAGAAATTGGAATCAAAGGAATGGCTGGGAAGATAAAACGAATAACGATAATGAAAACAGCTGAAATATTAAGGAAAACCCTTGAATAGGAGACTAATACACATGAGCCACACGCGTGGGCCAGACAAACTGCTGCAGAGGCAAGACATGAAGAAACGTTACATGGAACCAAGAACATTAAAGCTGCGTATCTATAAGTTCTCTATACCCTCTCCATCCCCTCCCATCGCCCAATCACCCCCACCAAAAGAATGATGCCAAATAGCCGAGAAAGGTGAAGGTGGATGGAAAGATCGAGGAGAGAGTGCTGACCAGACCTCCGCTGGACAAGTGCGAAGAGAACCGGGAACTTGGGACGGCTTATTGCCGCTCAGACTCCAGTGGAGACCAATGGCCGCTGCTAGCGAGAAACCAATGGTAAACGGCTGTTGCGATAATGCAAATTTATTTGCAAATGTTATCGAAAGAGATGGAGAGTACTGGAAATCTGGGGAGACTTGTCATTCAGATTCCAGGGAATTCCGCATTTTGTTTTCTACGAGAGATCCTTGATGTCCTGTGTGAAAGATCCTTGAGAGGCAATTATAATCGCTCTAGAATGATAAATATTAAGAAAAAAAAACTTTCTTTTGTCTTAAAAATAATTACATTCCCAGCGAAATATTATTTAGACAATAAAACGTACATGTTGCTTCTATCTATCTATCTATCTATCTATATATATATATATATATATATATATCTATATATATATATATATATATATATATATATATATATATATCCCCATAGTCTGGTTAACTGTAGGGCAGGGGGTTGGGTCCGCAAAAACTCTCACCAGCTCTCTCCACACCCGTCTTGCCTGTGCTATTGTGATAGTGCTGCTGAGCCTCATGTCCGTCCATTCCCTGGTGTAATCCTGCCATCTCTTCTTCTGTCCTCCACGCCTTCTTCTTCCTCTTAATGTCCCCTGCCTTATTGTTTTAGCAAATCCGGTTCATCTCGTAACGCGGTCACACCACCGTAATTTGCGCCATTTTACAGTGGCTAAGAGATTTCCATCGATCTCAGAAGCTTGCTTTATTTAGTTGGTTACTTCATCATTTGTAATGTGATCATTGTAGCGTTGTGGTCCTGAAAGGATCACTAAGCAAAAAACACGGAGATGAGTGAGAAGAGCTAAAATCTATTGAAACCAAAAACAGCATCCGTCGTAGTAAGTACTGCTAAGATGGCGGACTACGAAAGTACACTGAACAATATTTACCTCTCTCCCACCGTGAGAGGATGTGACACAAGGTCGGAAGATGGAAAAATAAGTTAGTGCTCCAAGAGAAGGAGCACTTCAGCCTTGCAAAAATATGCCTGAGTAGCCCAGTCGGCTTTCCTCTGCGAGAGCGTCTCGGGTAATAAGCGATAAACTTGCTCCTCTTGAAAGCCTGGAGGCAAGGCCTGGGAGGGTGGACCTCTTAGGGATACACAGAATATTTTGCATCAGTCCGACAGCAATAAGGTGACCGAAATGTCCTAGTTTCTGTCGGACTGATTATCGAGGTTTGAACCTCGATTTACGTTGACGATGAAAGCACAATGACCACATCAAGAGTCGGAACTATTCGTTAATTTATACTGTTCGGAAGAGTTCATATATTGTGCATGGGGGGAGTCCCTACAACATGTAGGAAATACCCGTCCCAACTGTTTTGCGACAGCACCTTGTCTCAACTGCTTGTTGGTCTCCTGAATAAAAGGAGGGTTCACCTATAAATTCACCCTTGTCTTTAAGGGCTAAATAATTCGCGATTGTATTTCCATAAAGGACACTTTTATATCTGAATTTTTCCACGTACTGTAACCACTGCATCACGGGTCCTTACAGACTGTTCTAGTACAGTTCTAGTACGCATTTTAGGAAGCTTAAACCTTTTATTTTTATTTCTAGATGTGAATATCACTATTTATTATTACCTATTATTACTGCACATATATTTTATTACTACATACTTATATATATATACTAGCCTGGGTGCCCGGCGTTGTCCGGGTGCTTGAAGGTGTGTATTGAGCAAAAAAAAAAAGTGGTAGACTTAGAATTTTTTGAAATTTTGCACAAACATTAAACATGATATGAGTAAAAACAGTAACAGAACAGATTCTCCGGGAAAACTCCGGTTACCCCCTAGAGGTGTCTTTCGGGTTAAAATGGCTAAAATTGACACTTTTGTGTTTATTAAAAAACATTGATGCTTTGGATTTTTATAAAACTTTCTGAAAAGTTGTAACTAACTGATTTCTATATAATTTTGCTTGTCTATACTTCACGATAACTCTTGGGTGTGCCCCAGGGGGCTCTTTTAGGGCTAATAAAAACACTCCATTTTTGGGACTATTTTGCTTAAATTTATCCAAAATTTTCTGTGTATGTCTATTTAGCAGTTTTGCGTGGTGTGGAACTCAAATTTAAATATGTTAAGACTTTGGAGACTTTTGGGGCTAAATGGAGGTGGGGGTGGGAGTCAAATGATGGACAGTCAATTTTTTTTTTTTTTACTCAAATTTACATATGTTAAGGCGTAAAACTACCGTTTGTTCATTTTCACCAGGATTTGACGTCCCCTGGGGACTTTTGGGACTAAATGGTGGTGGTGGTGGTGGGGGGGGATGCTGAACTTTTTTTTCATTTTTTGTCATTTTTTATGCCCCGTTCACTGTGCATGCTTGACTTGTTTCTTCTATATTTATTAAAAATTGTAAAAAAAAACGAATGTCCTCTCTCGTTTCAGCGTGCTAGCTGTTAATTAATTTGATTTGTAAACAATTCATTTTAAAATAGTTGGCATCGGAAATACATTAGCGACATCAGATTAATCACTTAATCTTGTGCGCAAAAAAGATAATGAACCTTCGAAAATAGAATATATATATTCTTTGAAGTAAGTAGATGAGTAAAGTCGCCTTACTGAACGAATGTTCGTGGTCGAAGCTAGTATTCCTAGCATGATTTTTTTTTATGGCTTAACCAGCCAATCATACTCTTGCATGGAGGAAGAACCCGGATGTACTCATTTTAATTAAATCAGTTCCATTTTTATTATGGACAGAGTACTGTTACCACATTGGTAGGAGCTGCTAAAAAGAACTTATCATGCCTTGACAGAGTTCAGAATAGGCTCCGTAGCCTAGTGGGGAATGCTTTTTCTCTTTCCTGCAACCTATTTCTCACAGAAGTGCTCGTCTGGGCTCCAATCTATGCCCACCCCCCTCGTCAAACTTTCGCGAGAAACACTTGTATAGCTGAAAACACTATCAATAATTTCCCACACTCTTTATCTGTGCCTAAACCTAAATGTAGATTCCATGAACAAAGCTTCTTTCTTAGAACTTCACACCTGTGGAACTCTCTTCCGTTTGCCTGCTTTCCAGCTGACTATGATATGGGCGTCTTCCAGTCCAACGTAAACAAATCCTTTATGAGCAATACCTCTTAAGTAATCCAATTTCCCAATTCTCCATTGCTAACGATTACTATGATATTTTCCCATTGATTACTGTGCACTTATTAACCCTTATCCTCAAGCGGCTTCTGGGTCACGATAAGTGGTGACGCCTATGTAAAAATTTTAGTGTAAATTCGAACCAGTGTTCTCATCTTACGTATTATTTTCACAATGTTTCGGTTGATATAATATCCGACCTTCTTCAGAGTTATTTTATCGAGTTCGGTAATCTGTTTTCCTGCTGTGAAAAATAATAATAATAATAATAATAATAATAATAATAATAATAATAATAATAATAACATTAATAATATTAATAATAATAATAATAATAAAATAATACAAAAACATAATAAAATAATAATTAATAATAATAAAATAATAATTAATAATAATACAAAAAAAAAAAATTAATAATAATACAATAATAATTAATAATAATAATGAAATAAGAAAATAATAATAATAAAACAATAATAATAATTAATAAAAATAAAATAATAATTAACAATAATAATAATTAATAACATTAATTAATAATAATAATAAAATAAATAATAATTAATAATAATAATAATAAAATAATGCGATCAATAATAAGAAGAATAACAAAAATACTAATAAATAATGATAATAATAACAATAACAACAATAATAAAAAACAATAATAATGATAATAACAATAAAGATACCAATAATAATAATGATAATAAAAATAAGAACAATAATAATAACAATAAAAATAATAACAACAATAATAATAACAATAATAAAAATAATAACAACAACAACCATAATAATAATAATAAAAATAACAACAATAAGACTAATAATAATAATAACAATAATAATAACAAAAAAAAATAAAAGTTATAATAATAACAATAACAATAATCATAATAGTAAAAATAATAATAACAAATATAATAATAATAATAATAATAATAATAATAGCATTAACAATAATAATAATAATAAATAATAATAATAAACATGAAAATAATAAAATAATGATAATAATAATAAAAATAACAAGAAAAATAATAATATAAAAAATAATAAAAATAATAATAAAATAAAAATAATAATAATAACAAAAATAATAACAATAATAATAAAAACAATAATAATAATAATAATGATGCAAAAAATACTACTACTACTACTACTAATAATAATAATAATAAAAAATAAAAAAAACGAAAATAATGATAAAAATAATAATAAATATAAAATAATAATAAAAATAATGATAATAATAATAGAAATAAAAATTATAAAAATAATAATAAAAATAAAATAATGATAAAAAATAAAAATAAAAAATAATAATAAAAATAACGATAGAAATAACATAATTAGCAATAATAATAAAATTAATAATGATAATAATAATAAGAAGAATAAGAATAATAATAAATATAAAGATAAAAATAATAATAATACAAATAATAAAAATTAAAAATAATAATAATAAAAATTATTATGATAAAAATAATAATACTAAAAATAATAATAATTAAAATAATAATAATAAAATAATAATAATAATGATAATAATAAATACTAATAATAATAAAATTAAAATAATAATAAAAATAATAATAATAAAAATAATAACAA
>NC_136492.1:7165408-7172908 GCF_053919585.1 Euprymna scolopes | reverse complement strand
AAGACAGGAACTAATATTCACATGCAGTCATAAACGTTGGTTTAAATTTAATGAATATAAACCACCTTAAATCATTAAAAATTACTTATTAGTAAAAATAGATTACAATTTTTGTTTAATAAATTAAGTTAGACTAATTATCCCCCTTACACCCTTTAAATAAAAAAGTAAAGAAAATATGACTAATTATCCCCCCTTACATTATGTAATTACACAAACAACATTCGAAATATAAACCGTAGCGTCTTTAAATCAAAAGTACGCTAACGGAAATAATTTATTGCACGGGCGTCCCCCCTTTTTAAAATTCTTCATTCAATAAGGTAAAAAGCTATAGCAAACATCTAAATGAGTATTTTAACCATAGTTCCTGATTTCAAAAAGCGAAAAATTAAAAAGTAAATTTCTAAATATTTTTATGTATATACCTGTATATCTATGTATATGTATATATGTGTCTATTTTTTTCATATATATGCATGTATATATGTTGTACTTAACGCAAACTTATAATTTAAATTCAAATCTATATTTTATTCTATTTCCTTTCTATCTCTAACCCATATTAATTTTCTTATAAATTTTAAATCCAGACCGTTTATTTCAATTTTTTTCAGATACATCTGCCTTACTTTTAATGCTAGGTTTATTTATGGTGTCTTTTAAATTTAATAAAAACCCTTCATAATTTGCTGACGAGGAGACCTTGCTTATTAAAAAACTATATGTAATAATTATTGTACGTAACTCGATGTCTACCACAATAAAAAGCATTGTTTTCCGAAACGATCGTACAGATAATTGATTTTGATACATATTGTATATATAATATATATATATATATTATATATACATATATTATATATATAATGTATATATATATTATATATATAATGTATATATATTATATATATTATATATATAATATATATATATTATATATATATTATATATAATATATATTATATATAATATATATATATTATATATAATATATATATATTATATATAATATATATATTATATATATATTATATATATAATATATATATTATATATATATTATATATAATATATATATTATATATAATATATATATAATATATGTATATTGTATATATTATATATATATTCATATATATATATTATATATATAATATATATATAATATATATTATATATATAATGTATATATTATATATATATTCATATATATTATATATATAATATGTATATAATATATATATAATGTATATATTATATATATATTCATATATATATATTATATATATAATATATATATAATATATATTATATATATAATATATATATTATATATAATATATACATACATATATTATATATATTATATATAATATATACATACATATATATATAATATATATATCATATATAATATATACATACATATATTATATATATTATATATAATATATATATATATATATATATATATATATATATATATTGAGTGTGATTTTCACAACGTTTTGGTCGATGTAACCCCCGACCTTGTTCATTGGTTCAATGTGGTGCCGACGGAAAAGTACAATTGGAAATTATTTACGACCTCTATCCAGTCATGGTTGACGGAACGAGAACATGCTACACCAGTGAAGTAAAAAAAAAGCGTTCTGTTCGAAATTCCATCCAAATTGCCAGGTTTGGCAGATATATCTCCGAGTACTACAAGATAGACCCGAGGAAGGTCGATGGTTACATCGACCGAAACGTTGTGAAAATCACACTCAAGATGAGAACAGTAGTCCGACGAATCAAAATAATACGAATAACCAATCCTCATCTCAAAAATTTAGAAACAGGATTTGTTTGTTTTTGACTAAAAGTTGTGTGAAAATTTGACATTTTCGATAACGGTTTTGTTGAATTTTCTCCCCTTGTTCTGAAAAGATTTCTTAAAAAATTAATTTCAAGAAATGTCCAAAATAACAGTAATTCACAAGTACCCTTTTTTACGTTTTAAAATATTTAAGTTGTTTTTGCTGTTGTTGTTGTTGTTCAGTCATTCAATTATTTCGTTCATGACTATTTGGCTTAGCTATGGAAACTACATAGTTAAACTAGCTATTTTTTATGATGGAGAAATGGTGTTAACTTCTGCATCAACGCTGACCCGAGCTTGGCAATAATTCATATAACGCTAATAGCCACCATATGTTTTATAGGTATTTATTTTAGACTGCAGCTACGATTCCTTTGTTTCATTTTTATAATGGCAAAGCCTTTCATCTGAAATAGAATTTTATTCCCATCTGCCATGTTAATTCTGGTGGTTGCATTTTCCCCCCTTTCTCTTCTTTATTTTCACCCCCCCCTTTTTTTATTTATTTCGACATTACCGATAAATTAAAGCCGTGTGTTAGCGATTCAGGTAAACCTCCCCGGCTCATTGTGTTATTATTATTAGTTTTAAGTCTCTGTTTTTATTTTATTTTATTTTTCTTTATATATCGCTGATTGTTGCCGACTTGGACAGGTGCCGAGTTAGCTGCATTCGGTCGTTTTTTTTTTTTTTTTCGTTTTTTTTTCGTGTCGTATACTTCATTAAGCCTTTTAAATTCCTTTTCGTTCGTGTTTTTAAATGTCCCCCGCGCCAATTTTTGAATGTCCCGGCCACGCGTGCGTACAGACATGCGCAGTTGCGTCTCGTTTCCACAGTTTAAAATTTGCTTCGTATTGTTGCATTTTATGCGCCTATATTTGTGACACCTGACCGTTTATTTATACCCTACCAATTTCCCCCCCAACCCCCCTCCCTGTCTCCCTTTTTGTTTCTTTATCTTTTCCACCTTCTCTCTCTTTCGTTCATTTTATTGTATTTATGCGTCTTAATGTGCGGCACCCTCTTAGACTGCTACTTATACTTCTAGTCCCCTTCTCCCATCACTTCTCGACTCATTCGCACTTCTCAGCAAAACATTTACCACTTTTACTATCACACACACACACACACACACACACACACACACACACATATATATATATATATATATATATATATATATATATATATATATATATATATTAGACTACCCGTGACCCGTTTGGTCAGTATGTTATATTAGCTATGGAATTAATGCATGAGCGTGACACTTGTGACGTAAAGAAAATAGTTTTTCTTTTACATAACAGAAACATTTCTATGAAAGTATATTAAAATGAAAAAAGAATATAGATAGATTTCTGTGAGTCGTTCTGTTTATTATAATTGATTATTTTTGAAAAAGAAATACAGTTACTGAATTATAAGTGGTTGGGCATACTTACAGGTAAATGTGCACTGAACAGATACCATAATACTTATTATACCTATTTACTATGCCTCCCCACGGGACAGAGTTAGACACCAGGGTCGTTTTTTAACGTGGAGAAAAGGTACAAAAATAAAAATTGTCTCAGTCGTGAAGGATTTCTCCTCCACCGAAAGAGAACAAGAAATAGCAGTGCAGCATCTGAAGAACAGATGGTATTTATTTGCTCCCCCACAGAGCAAATTAGGCACAAGGCCGTTTTTAATGTGAGGTAAAAACCAGCTCCCCTAAAAGTAGGCAAAAAGGGGGCACTCTGGTTACCAAAAATAATAATTGTCCCAGTATAGAGGGCTTCCCCTCCATTGACTGGTACAAATCATCTTAAGTGCAGCATCTGAAGAACAGATACTACACTTTGATCTTGGCCCGAAGGCCAAGTAAATTCAAATTTTGATATATCTGCCTTTTTTTTTTTACATCGTTCATTTCTTTATTACGTTTAAGTTATTTTAATCTCCACTCTTCCCATGTTAAATAATAATTTCGAAATAATAACGTTAATATTTCATCGTCCCAATTGTTCTTTTGTTTTTGTTTTTTTCGCGTTTAAATTATCCAAATAAACAATTGTTAATACTGTCTTTTTTTTTTTTTAACATCGTTCATTTCTGTATTACGTTTAAGTTATTTTAAACCATCGGGTCTACTTGGCTGAGGGGAGCAGCCTTCCGTCACATCTGCAGCAATCTTATACAGTGAGCAGGAAAGGGCTTTGGCTGATTTTGAAGCGCCTCTGCTGACCCCCCCCCCAAAGCTCCTCAGAATGATAGTTCAGTTGCATGAGAACTATTGCGGTCAAGTCAAGTATATAACAGCCTCTCAGAACCCTTCTTCATCATCCATGGCGTTAAACAAGGATGCGTTCTGGCACCAATTCTCTTCAGCATCTTCTTCAGCATGAAGCTCAAGCAGGTGACCAAAGATCAACGGAAGTCTGTTCAACCTCAAAAGGCTGCAAGCCCACACAAAGACCTTCGAGCAGCTTATCTGAGACCTCCTCTTTGCTGACGACGTGGCCGTTGTTGCCCACACCGAAAGAGCCTTGCAGCGCCTCACATCTTGCTTCGCAGAGGCTGCCCATCTCTTCGGACTCGAGGTCAGCTGGAAAAAAGACAGAAGTTCTCCACCAACCAGCTCCCCGGGTAGAGTACCGCCCTCCCCACATCACCATTGCCGAGACTAAGCTGAAGACCATTCACCAGTTTACCTACCTGGGTGTACCATCAAATCTGATGCCAAACAGGGAAGTAGACAACAGACTGGCCAAACCAAACAGCGCTTTTTGGCAGATTGTACAACAGAGTCTGGAAAAACAGACACAAAAAATTGCACACAAATCAGTGTGTACAGAGCTGTAGTAGTCTGCACCCTCTTGTACGGTTCTGAGTGCTGGACAATTTATCGCCACCAATTACAACTCCTCGAGCGTTTTCATTAGAGCTGTCTCCGCACCATTCTTAACATCCACTGGAGTGACTATGTCACCAATGTTGAGGTCATTGAGCGGGCGGAAATCACCAGCATCGAGGCCAGGCTGCTAAAGTCACAGCTACGCTGGGTCGATCACGTCTCCAGAATGGACGATCATCGCCTGCCCAAGATAGTCCTACATGGCGAACTCTTTACTGGCCGTTGTGACAGAGGGGCATCGAAGAAAAGATATAAAGACTCTCTGAAGAAGTCCCTCGGTGACTGCCACATTGACCACTTCGAGTGGTCTACTCTCCCTGCTGACCGTGATACCTGGCGACGTACTGTTCACCAGGCTGTCGCCTCCTTTGAGATCTCCCGCACAAAGAATCTGCGGGAGAAGCGCTGCAGGAGGAAGATCCGGGAAGCCACACCTGACGTGACTTTTGACTGCAGCCGCTGTGGCCAAACCTGCTTGTCCCGTATCGAGCTCGTCAGCCACAAGCGTGCCTGCAGTCGACGTGGAAAACCTCCTTCATAGAATCTTCGTTTGCAAAGTACTGCCAAGAATATATATATATATATATATATATATATATATATATATATATATATATATGAACACTTCTGTAAATGATCCAAACTTTGTTGTTGTTGTTGTTCTTCTTCTTCTTCTTCTTCTTCTTCTTTTTTTTTCTTCTTCTTCTTCTTTTCTTCTTTTTTTTTTCAGGACAAGAATTCATCTAGTCTCGTACGTAATATAATTTGAAGCAGGTGAACTATTCCTCTTATATGCTAGTGTGGGTTAGTCATACAGACGGTTTCTTTTTTCCAAATACTATATTATTTTTAATATTTGGTCAGGGTATAATAGTAGAAAATGTAACACTATGATACATATGTTTTTATACGCACTACATATGAAATTTTGTAATGGTCGTTATGCGTGACGTTTCTTCTCATGATTTTGTGTAATAAAGATATCATTCTTTTATGAAGAAGACTACGTTGTAACCTAGTGTTAGATATTTTTCGATCCCAGATCACTACAAAACATCTCTGGCATTCTGTCTGAAGTCTTTTTAACTCTTATCCCCGAGTGGCCTCCGAGTGGTGACCTTATTTCTTACTAGCAGGAGGAGGGAGGGGGGCTTTACTCGGTCGTAAAATACGCTTAAGTATGATATTTTAATTTGTCCAGATTTCGTAGATATTGTTATAGAGTCGTGATTTCAAAAGTAAAAAAAAAAAAAGTGTTTGGGTGCCATCAGCTAGAATCGAAACCAAAACTGTATCATCTAAAGTTGGCTACGTTACCACGGTACCAATGGAACACGCATATAGACTGATTAAATTTTTAAAATAAACTAAAATGAATGTATAAAATGTATAAAGATTTTTACAATTTTTATTTATTTTTGACTCTTAAAAACTATTTTATTTGGTTAAAAACTATTTTATTTGGTTAAAAACTATTTTATTTGGTTAAAAACTATTTTATTTGGTCAAAAACTATTTTATTTGGTTAAAAACTATTTTATTTGGTTAAAAACTATTTTATTTGGTTAAAAATGATTTTATTTGGTTAAAAACTATTTTATTTGGTCAAAAACTATTTTATTTGGTCAAAAACTATTTTATTTGGTTAAAAACTATTTTATTTGGTTAAAAACTATTTTATTTGGTTAAAAACTATTTTATTTGGTTAAAACCCATAAAAGAACAGTCTGTAAAAAATCCAATTATTTGAGGCCCTTAGCACCGCTTTACGACTTTTTGTTTTGGAGGAGATAAAGTTTGAAAATATGGAGACAGACAGACAGACATATAGCCTTTTATATATTAGATTTTTTTCTTTTTCTTTTATTTTTTCTTTTTCTTTTTTCTCATCCTCAACTATTTTGTTCCTCTCTTTTTGTTTTATTTGACTCTTGATTACTGCATTTCTATTATTTGTTTTTTCTTTGTTTTTTTCTTTCAATTTTTATCATAGTTTCCTTGACCTTCATTCACCTTTTCTTTTTCTTTCTGTTTTCTTTTCTTCTTTTTGTTTTTTTTCCTTCATTCATTCTGTCTTTCTTTAGTTTTGCCTTTCTTACTGTCTTTTGTTTTGTTTTTTTATTTCTGTTTTTTTTCTTTCTTTTTTTTCTTCCTGATTTCTGTTTTTCTTTCTTTCTGTCTATCTTTCTTTTCTTTCTTTCTGCTTGTATTTCTTTCTGTCTTTTATTTTTCTTTCTTTTTGTCTTTCTTTTTTCTGTCTTTCTTTTTTCTTTCTTTCTTTTTTCTTTCTTTCTTCTGTCTTTTCTTTCTTTTTTCTTACTTTCTTTTTTTCTTTCTTTCTTTCTTTTCTTTCGTTCTGTTTGTATTTCTTTCTGTCTTTTCTTTTTCTTTTTTGTCTTTCTTTTTTCTTTCTTTTTTCTTTCTTTCTTCTGTCCTTTCTTTCTTCTTTCTTACTTTCTTTCTTTTTTCTTTTTTCATTCTTTCTTTTCTTTCGTTCTGTTTGTATTTCCTTCGGTCTTTTATTTTTCTTTCTTTTTGTTTTTCTTTCTTTCTGTCTTTCTTTTTTCTATATTTTTTCTTACTTTCTTTCTTTCTTTTTTCTTTCTTTCTTTCTTTTTGTCTCTCTTTTTTTCTGTCATTTCTTTTTTTTCTACTTTCTTTTTTCTTTCTTTCTGTCCTTTCTTTTTTCTCTCTTTCTTTCTTTTTTCTTTCTTTCTTCCTTTTTTTCTTTCTTTGT
>NC_136492.1:7132908-7160408 GCF_053919585.1 Euprymna scolopes | reverse complement strand
TCCCAGGTTCCTTGATAATGCGTTGTTATGGGAATGGAACAACCGTCCCGAAGACAACAACAAAATGAAACGTACTGAACAACGAAATCACGTAAGAAATAACGAGAACAAATATCGTCGAAAAATTAACAAACTTTTATTTATATATGAAAAAAATAAAATTCAAGAAAAGAAAATTAAATTAAATATGTCTAACTAAATGAAATGATTTAATGATTCAAATTCTACCGAGAGAAAAATATATCAACAGTCAATGTTCACATAAAACAAGAAATCGTCTGCTCAGTTAGATACAGGTTCTAGGGTAAGAGAGAGAGAGAGAGAGAGAGAGAGAGAGAGAGAGAGAGAGAGAGAGAGAGAGAGAGAGAGAGAGAGAGATGTTGAAGAAATAAGTTTTGGTTGAAAAACTCACTTAATATCCTTTGAAATGTGACTTTTCTTTTGTCTCTTTTTTTATATATATATTTCTTTCCTGTAAATTCTTTATATTTGATTACGCGCGCGCAGGTTAATTTTCATATTTTTGTCCTTCGGATGATTTATGTTTCATTACGCGCGTGCGTGTTAATTGCTCCAAGTATTTGTTTCTGAAGCTCATCGAAGCCCTTGATTTATAGTAAAAATTTCACTGCTCCATGGATCCTTCCTTCGCTGGGTTCATTCTTTTATTCAGTCAATATTCTAACTTTGACTGCTGATCAAAGCATGTTTTTACCGTCGCCGCCAACATCGGCTTATGTCGTTGATATTTACCTCCGTAACGCTGCTACCACGCTGCCGCCGCCTTTCGCCGGCTTCGCCACTCCGACCTTCGCTGACTTACGTCTTGTCGCCTTGAAGCGCGAAGCTCCACTGACCGTTGACAACTTTTTTCAGGCCCCTCTCTCTCTCTGTCTATACGATCTATCTCTCTCTTTCTCTATACAGTTTCTCTCTATATACGGCCTATATCCCTCTATATACGGTTTATTTCTCTCTATCTTTTCTCTCTCCTCTCTTTCTCGTCTATGGGCTTTCTTTTCTCTTTCCTTTTCCACTTTTCGTTCACAGTATCTCTGTCTCTCCCTTCTCCTCCTGCTCGCAGGCCTCCTCCTCCTCCCCTTTTTCTGTTTTGTTTACAAAATGTGAACGAGCAGACGAGAATAGATCTTTTTGGCGCCAAAAAATGATACAGTAAATAAAATATGCTGAAAATATATCTCCTCTCGGCTAAAAATCAATAAAATTATTTATTATACATTTTAATAAATGTATCACAATATATATATATATATATATATATATATATATATATATATATATATATATATATATATATATATATATATATATATATATATATATACATACATATATATATATATAGTAAGTTATAAAATGTTTATGGCGATTAAGCTACACTGAATATTCCGCGTTTCATCCACTCTAGGATTCTTCAGGCTTATGCGCGAATTCTGTGGTTATAAAAACGACAAACAACCACAGAATTCGCGCATAAGCCTGAAGAATCCTAGAGCAGATGAAACGCGGAATATTCAGTGTAATCGCCATATACATTTTATAACTTACTAACTTGCTCTACCTACGAATTGAGCACTTTTGAAGTAAATACTTAAAGTTTACGCATAAATCTATACTTTCGTATATAAATTTATGTGAGTAAATTAAGTAGTTATATATATATATACATACATATATATACATATATATATACATACATATATATATACATATATATACATATATATATACACATATATATACATACATATATATACATACATATATATACATATATATATACATATATATATACATATATATATATACATATATATACATATATATAATATATATATATATATATATATATATATATATATATATATATATATATATATATATATATATAATTTCTTATCCTTAACACAACTTGATGGAGCAGCAGCCAACAGTCGCGACTGCTGCTGCTTTCACGCAGATATGCGCGTCTACAGATTCTGGCAACTATTATTCATCCTTTATGACGACATATTTCTAACGGCATGTCGTCCATTTTCAATCAAAACTTGGCCTTTTAGTCTCTGTCCTTCAGATGCTGCACTTCCATTTCTTGTTCTCTTTCGGTGGAGGATCAGTCCTTCACGACTGAGACAATTTTTTTTATTTTTGTACCTTTTCTCCGCGTTAAAAAACGACCCTAGTGTCTAACTCTGTCCCGTGGGGAGGCATAGTAAATAGGTAAAATTTTGTTATCATTTTGTTCAAGTTGTGGATGGGGCATTCTATCGGATGCCAAACATTCACCCGATATCTCATGCATTTGAACCGAGAGATCTTTGTAAGATTCAAACCATCCTTTAGAGTGCAGTTGTTTGAATCCCTCTTCGAATTGTTTCACCCGTAACGCTGTTGCATGTGGCGGAAATTGCTTACAAACTGAGGGTAAGGTGGGGTGTTTGACACGAGATTTAAGAGAGTTCAGATTTCGGAAAAATGATAGAATATGTTGTTATTGTAGAAAAAAAAAAAAGAAATTTGTCAACGGGGTAAAATAGACATTTGGGCGAACACAAGATCGTTATAGCCATCTGTGAAATATGAAGAACGAAATTGAAAATAAAAGTTTGTTAATTTTTGAAAAATGATAGACGCATATAAAGCGATGGCTCACGCAGGGAGGCACGAGGGGCGTGCAGTAAGTAATGCATCTGAACCACTTCCCTAGCAGTAGAGCAACGAAACTTGGCACAGTTATTAGTCTTTCTCTACATAGGAACCACCCAGAGTTATGCATTTCTCTCATCGTTTGATGCAACTCTGGAGACCGTTTTTGTAGAACACCCCAGGTTGGTCCTCCAACCACGACGTGACTTCAGAAATCAAGGCTGCATCATCTGGGAAACGCTTTCCTTTCAAAAACAATTTCATGGCTGGGAAGAGGTGAAAGTCAGAGGGTGCAAGGTCATGAGAGTAGGGAGGATGGATGAGGATTACATAACCACACGCCCTAGTTTCTGATCTAGCGACATGCGAGTTGTGGACCGGAGCGTTGTCCTGCAGGAGGAGGGTACCTTTGCTGATCTTGCACCGCCTCTTGATTTTGATAGCTTCCCTTAATTTCAAAAGTGAAGCATAATAGGCTCCTGTAATTGTGGTACCCTTTTCCAAGAAACCTGTCATCATTACTCGTCCTGGTCCCAGAAGACTGTGAGCATGACCTTTCCAGCGGAGGGCTGCACCCTTGCTTTCTTTGGCGGTGGAGAGTCCAAGTGCTTCCATTGCATTGACTGGGCTTTGATCTCTGGATCATAGTGATTGGCCCAAGTTTCATCCTGTGTAATCAGTCTTTTGAAAAACTTTGATTTATTTTCTTGGCACATCTCCAAATTCATCCTCGAGCACTCGGCGCGTTCTCGCTTCTGGAATGGTATGAGCAACCTGAGAATCTACCTGGCAGATACCTTATGCATATGCAAATGGTTATGAATCATAGTTTCCACAGACCCTGTACTAATCTTGACATCTTGGGCTATTTGGCGAATAGTAATGCGCCGATCTTCCAAAATGGCAGCCTCAATGGCAGAAGGGGGGGGCGACCAGGTCTGAGAGCTGTTTCCACAGACTTCCGGCCATGTTGTAATTCACGATGCCAGCGTTTTACAAGGTCATATGATGGGGCATTATCACCATAAGTTTCTTTCATTTCATCAAAAGTCTCCTGTGGTGTGCGTCCTTTCAAATACAAAAACCGGATCACTGCTCGACATTCAACAGGCTCCATTTCACACCTGACTCAGTTCAAACACCTGTAAAACAGAAACCACAATTAGTTCAGAGCTGTAATTTGCCACATAACCCGTAGATATATAAATCATCGCACATGCAAAATTTCATCTAGATCAGACAACTGAAAGTGGGTCAGGAGCATTACTTATTGCACGCCCTTCGTAGATAGTCGAATTGTTTGTTGAAAAAAGGAAAGAGATTGAAAGGCCCCACGAGAGAGAGAGAGAGAGAGAGAGAGAGAGGGACAATTAGAGAAAGATAAGTATTAAGAAAGAAAAAGGAAGAAAAAGAGATTCAGAAGAAAAAAGAAAGGACAAAGAGGATAGAAGAGAAGGGTAATCTCCAAATGATAGCGGAGGAAATGCTAATCTCAGAGAGATATTGGCCGAAGTTAGGGTTCCATAAAAAAAACATTGTAATTGGAAGATGAGAGGAATTGATTGCTGACCGCCGAAGAGTACTGGCCCCTTAAAAGTGTAAAAGTTCTTCCTCCTCTGACTGAGAAACCATCTGAAGGAATCCAAGTTTTAAAAATACTTGACACCCTAACCCTAACCTGACACCGTTAAGAACTTGATTACTTTTACTTTCGTTTGTACGAATTGTGCCAAACATATCTTATGAATAATTATTCTCGTTTATAAAAAAATATGTGAGAATGGACCTTCTAAAACTCCACAGAACAATCATTATATCGCAATCAACAGGGAACGGATCATTATAAGAATAGTCTAAACCCAGATAATTAAACATACATACCGTTATCCCTTATTGTTGATTGCCTGTCGAATTAAAATGCCGTTGGTTTCAGATCCATCTTGAAACCGACACCATGATACATGTAAGACGTGCGGTATGTTTAATTATCTGGGTTTAGACCATTCTTATAATGATCCGTTCCACGTGTGGTCACTTTCCAATAAATTATTTACCGAAAATGTATATTAGCAACAAAGCAACCATTTTACTATTCAGGAAATCAAAGATTTAAAATAGAATTTGACAAATATTTGTTCAGTAACTAATGAGATTCCTGTTTCAGTCACCTAAATTATTTCGAGTAAAATGAGTTTAGGAATTTATATCCAAACCTGAATATTATTTTTACTTAAAAATTAACGTTAATACACTAAGTTATAACAAGTTTCATCGTGAAACCACCACAAATTTCTATATCTACTTACGTTGAATTAGAAACTGAACGACCCCTAAAAATCTTTAAATATTGAATTTTTGACATTAAAAAAACTTGCAGAATCTGGTAGCTGAGTGTCGAATCAATAATAATCTGCTGAAAATATTGAAAAAAAAAAAAGAAAACACAAAAAACCTCTCCCATGCAGGCAATAATTTGGTTTCGTGTTTCCCTTGAGTGTTTCCAATAAGGGGGGGGGGGTCGAGTTACTAGAACTTTGTATTAGCAACTGAGCACCCCTTAAAAATCTTTAAATATTGAATTTTTTTTGCGTTTTGGTTAACTTTGTTAATTAGCAATCGCTAATAATCCACCCCAAAAATTAATATATATATATATATATATATATATATATATATATATATATATATATATGAGAAAAAAAAAGAAAAAAGAATGGTACTCTTGCGGAATTTGATCCGAATCCTTGGGATTTCCGTCAATTAGAATTAGGGCTCGAACGGAAATCACCGAATGAAGCCGAGCGTTGTTTAAATGTTGAAACACTGAATAAACATTTTTTTTTTTTACAAAAATGTAATTTTTTAATTATTTCTTGGAAGACGGTGAGGATTTTTTTCTGTCTATTTTATAGCATTAAAAACTTTTCTGTACTTTCACCTAACAATTTACAGTTTTCATAAAAAGCATTCATCTTTGCTTATATAAAAAAATCTGTTTACAACAAAAAAAAAACGTTTACTGCCAATTTTCTTGAAAAAGAAATGTAAGTTTTCTTGAACAACTTTCACTGAACAATTCACGATAAAAGAAAATCATCATTCATATATATTCAGTAGATTTTTGTTATTTTTTATTTATTGTATTTTCTATTTTTTCCGGTTTGTTTGTTTGTTTGTTTTGATATTCGTTGCATCTGTTACTTTGCTCGGCTTAATTCGGTGACTGCCGATCGAGCCGGAACCATAATTGACGAAAAATCCTAAGGATCCGAGTCAAATTCTGCAAGAGTACCAAAAAATATATACGGGGTGTTCATTGTACAAGTTGGTCGATAAAAAAAATCGGCTACCGAAAAGTATATATTTAATTTAAAAAAAAAAAAAACCTTGATAACTACTTACATCTTTTGCCAATTTCAACAATAAGCAATGTTATCTACCTAATTGTCATGTCAAAGATTTAAGCCTTCCATAATTCAACAAAAAATGGTTTCGGCTATGTTTGTTTCGTCACGTGACATGTGATGTAAACACAAGAGAAATAGCTAAAAAAAAGGTACACCTTAAAATATTGAGAACAAAAACATGAGAAACATTTTTTTTTACTTTCTTGCGTTCATTTAAACAAACTGAGTTATAGCAACGCGTGGCTGGGTACAGCTAGTGTATATATATATATATATATATATATATATATATATATATATATATATATATATATATAATGTGTGTGTGTGTGTGGATAACTATGTGTGTGTGTGTGTGTGTGGATAACTGTGTGTGTGTGTGTGTGGATAACTATGTGTGTGTGTGTGTGTGTGGATAACTGTGTGTGTGTGTGTGTGTGGATAACTATGTGTGTGTGTGTGTGTGGATAACTATGTGTGTGAGTGTGGATAACTATATATGTGTGTGTGTATGACTATATGTCTGTCTGTGTATAACTGTGTGTATGTATGTATATATATATATATATATATATATATATATATATATATATATATATATATATACATATATATATATAATATCGCCGCTGTGTGACCTTGCATCTCGGTGGAGGTGCACTTTGAAAAAATGGAGAAAGACAAATACACGGACGTAGTAATTTTTATAAATTAGATTAAATGACGCATTAAGCAGATGTTGGTGAAATAATTGGGTATTTAATTTCTCTTCCACTGCAAAAAACTGGGACACCAAGGGTCGGAAAGTAGGATTGAGAAGTCAGCGCTCCCGAAAAAGGGCACTCTCACCTGCAAAACGTTCCTGGGCATTCCTGTCGGCATTACCCGGTAAGAACGCCTTAGACGATCAGCAATTATTTAACCCCTTCTCAAAGAGAGATGGTCCTGGATATGACCTTAAACTATATCCGATAGTAAGGCCCCAGCTTGCGGGTTTTGGGGAGTGTGGGGCCACCCTTTAATTGTCATTGCTCCAAGGTTCACTCTGACCCGGAGTGTTAGTACCTGTTAGGGTCCCAACTATGGGTTAAATAGAACCCGACTTGAAAAAAAAATATTCTATTAAAAGATTTTCCTTCAAAATAACTGAATTCGGCATTAAATAACCTGAAAAGGGTTGATATGCCGTAAAACAACCAACTAATCCAACCTATCCTTAAAGAGAGGAATAAAACCTGTGAAAATGGACCTCCTAGAACTGTACAGAACAATCATTACACCGCAATCAACAGGGAACGGATCATTACAAGAATGCTCTAAACCCAGATAATTAAATGTAATCTAACAATAACCTCAGATAAAAAAAAAACAACAAACAAACAAAGAGTGTTGCTTTTAAATAAGTATACTACAGTAAACAATTTCTTTTAAAAATTGATTGTCAGATTTAATGTTATCCAAAAATGCTTTTCAAAGAGAGTTACAATTTCTACGTCGCTCGTCCATGTCTACAGCAAAGTTTTGGTAATTCCCGGTACGGATCCTGTTCAGAGCCTTTCGAATCTGATACATCGCAATGTTCAAACTTTTATACATATCTGCTTGACTAGCACAAGCATCCGTCAACGCCGGATACGTACGCTTCCTGGGCGCAAAATCAATATCCGACTTGCAAGCGAGTATCTGTTTAAGGGATTTCGAATCCGATATATGCTCTAGTCGGCCAAATGACGACATCCGACGCGTGGAACTCATACGTCCAGATTCGATGTCCGGTCCCAAAATCTGCCTCTTCGCACGGCTTACGAAAATTGCTCTTGGCGTTAGTTTTACTGACACCTTGTTGTTTTGCAGTTTGGACCCGTGCAAGTGTCCGTCAAATTTGCCCTGGTGTCTGTCGCACGTCCATCTCGGTGGGATACAGTTACATATCATTTTGGTCCGCTTCAGGTTGCACTGGGAATAAAGAAGCATGATATCATACGAGCCGCCGTCGTAATTTGCCTCGAAAAACGTCTTGAACCATCGTCCGAAATAAAAGTTATCCTTGAAGTTCATCTTCATCATGTCCGCCATCGGAATGACCTTGTTGAGGTCAAGGTCGTTGAATGCCGCCTGAAGGCATTTAAAGTTGTGGTACTTGTCGTACTGGCTCAAGCCGCCGATGCGAACCTTCTTTAACGAAATTGTGTTTGGGAATAAGATGAAGGTGCCCAGGCAGAACTCGACACCGCTACCCAACTCTGAGACATCCTTCAAATTCGGCGAAATATATTTCTGAAACCATTGCTTTAGTTCGCTGTGACTTATATGCTTCGCGTTGGCATCATTCTTGGCATCCATTTAAGTCAGACCAAATTGTATTCGATTTTTTTTTTTATCGAACTGCAGAAAAAAATGTCTGCGTATAGAAACGTTCAGACGACGAAAAATAATATCTGCTAATGAAATGGATGGTAGCATGACGTCATGAGACATTGACGTCACAGTTAAATATTACAATTATGTGTTATTTTTTTTTTTAATGGAAATCGCTCTAGACAAGGCACGAAGCCATGTGATGTAAATAGCTAAAAAAATACTACTTTCAAGTTCAAAAATTTGCCAACGATAAGGATTAGATGGAATAGATTCTGCCCTGAAATAATTCTTCACTTTTTGTCAGAAACATCACTCATGGAATGCGAGGACAAAAGGACAAAATAATGGAAGCGAGAATTACGGGGCTGTCGAAAGTTAACCCAAGCTCCCTTTTCTACTCTCCTTAATTAAAATCAGACTTGATGAAGATCATGCTGTAGTCACTTGGTAACCAAAGAGCGACACAGTCATATCACTGATTTTTATTCATGTTTTACGTTGTTTTTGGTTTTCTCCATTCAGAAATGCCCTCTCATATGTTGCCTATCGTGGAGATTGATGCCGACACCCAGGTGCCGTAGAGTATGCCTGTGGGAATTGAAATTCTCAGGCTAACTCGATTATCGCCCTTTAACTCTGTTAACCAGAGAGTGACGCAGTCACGTCACTTCTTGTTCTGTATATTTCTGTCTCTTTTCTGCAGGATCCTCAACCAGTCAACATGTGACGAAACTAGCTTTGGTTGGCTGGCCATGCCAACCAGCCCTCCTGACTAACCAGCCTAGCATCTCATCAAAATACTTCGCAAGTAACGTTACTTAATCCTTTCTTCTCACTAACGAACTCCTATTCTGACTATCTTTATATTTATTTCCTCACATGTATATTTATGTAAATAAATCTACATTTTTTCACTAATATATATCGGTATGTTTCGTCTTTTTCATTGTGCTTCCTATGCTTCTCAATCACTTACCATTCATTAACACGTAAGAATAGGATCGTCAATTACATAAACAAGCTTCAACAAATTAGACTTGTGGTATCTTGTTCCACGAATAGAATGTTCTAGGAAATAAAAATTGATCATGGATTTTTTTTTTAGTGGAGAGAGAGAGAGAGAGATGAATTCTTACCTTTTTGTGAGAAATATCGCTCATGGAATGTAAGGACTAAAGGGCAAAATAAGGGAAGTGCGCTACCGAAAGTAAGCACTCCCCCCCCACGAAGTTCCTATTTACAATACCTCCCCACTGAACAGAGTTAGACACCACGGTCGTTGTTTTTACACTGAGAAAAGGATCAAAAATAAAAAATTGTTTCAGTTGTGAAGGATTTCTCCTCCACTGGCAGAGAACAAGAAATTGAAGAACAGATACTGCACTTTGTTACACTCAATATAAAGTGTTGGTTTGGTGAAAATGTTTCTGTGAAACGAAGTGGATTCGAACTTGGAATACTCAGGTTTTCGGTCAGTGTCGTTGCCCACTTAGCCAGCGTCATCGCCAATCTAACAAGTGAAGCATGCAGGGTCCCCCGTGAGTGCACAATGAACGAGGCATAAAATGACTAAGTTCAGCATTTGCTCACCCTTTAGCCCTCCAAAAAGACCAAAAACTGCACCATTTGTTCATTTTCACCAGGATTTGTACGTCCCCCGGGGTACTTTGGTAGCTAAATGTGGGTGGGGAGCAATGCTGAACTTATTTTTGTCCATTTTTTTTATAGATAGTTTCTTCGTCTTCTCTTTTAATTTTCTTTGTTTTTTATATTTATTTTTTATGTGTATTTTTTCGTTTTTCTTCCTTTATTTTCTTTTATATTTATTTTTTATATTTATTTTTTTATATTTATTTTTTATATTTATTTCATATCTTCTTTCTTTTTTACTTTTTTATATATAATTTTTTTTAATTTATTTTTTCGTTTTTCTTCCTTTATTTTCTTTTATATTTATTTTTTATATTTATTTTTATATTTATTTTTTATATTTATTTTTTATATATAATTTTTTTATATTTATTTTTTATATTTATTTTTTCTATTTATTTTTTCTATTTATTTTTATATTTATTTCTTATATTTATTTTTATATTTATTTTTTATATTTATTTTTATATTTATTTTTTATATTTATTTTTTATATTTATTTTTTATATTTATTTTTTATATTTATTTTATATTTATTTATTATATTTATTTTTATATTTATTTTTTATATTTATTTTTATATTTATTTTTTATATTTATTTCATATCTTCTTTCTTTTTTACTTTTTTATATATAATTTTTTTAAATTTATTTTTTCGTTTTTCTTCCTTTATTTTCTTTTATATTTATTTTTTATATTTATTTTTTATATTTATTTTTATATTTATTTCATATCTTCTTTCTTTTTTACTTTTTTATATATAATTTTTTTTAATTTGTTTTTTCGTTTTTCTTCCTTTATTTTCTTTTATATTTATTTTTTTATATTTATTTTTTATATTTATTTCATATCTTCTTTCTTTTTTACTTTTTATATATAATTTTTTTAAATTTATTTTTTCGTTTTTCTTCCTTTATTTTCTTTTATATTTATTTTTTATATTTATTTTTATATTTATTTTTTATATTTATTTTTATATTTATTTTTTATATTTATTTTTTATATTTATTTATTATATTTATTTTTTATATTTATTTTTATATTTATTTCTTATATGTATTTCTTATATTTATTTTTTATATTTATTTTTTATATTTATTTTTTATATTTATTTTTTATATTTATTTTTTATATTTATTTTATATTTATTTCTTATATTTATTTTTATATTTATTTTTTATATTTATCTTTATATTTATTTTTTATATTTATTTTTTATATTTATTTTTTATATTTATTTCATATCTACTTTCTTTTTTACTTTTTTATATATAATTTTTTTATATTTATTTTTTCGTTTTTCTTCCTTTATTTTCTTTTATATTTATTTTTTATATTTCTTTTAAATATTTATTTCATATCGTCTTTCTTTTTTTTACTTTTTTATATATAATTTTTTTAAATTTATTTTTTCGTTTTTCTTCCTTTATTTTCTTTTATATTTATTTTTTTATATTTATTTTTTATATTTATTTCATATCTTCTTTCTTTTTTACTTTTTTATATATAATTTTTTTATGTTTATTTTTTCGTTTTTATTCCTTTATTTTCTTTTATATTTATTTTTATATTTATTTTTTATATTTATTTTTATATTTATTTTTATATTTATTTTTTATATTTATTTTTATATTTATTTCATATCTTCTTTCTTTTTTACTTTTTTATATATAATTTTTTTAAATTTATTTGTTCGTTTTTTTCCTTTATTTTCTTTTATATTTATTTTTTATATTTATTTTTTATATTTATTTCACATCTTCTTTCTTTTTTACTTTTTTATATATAATTTTTTTATATTAATTTTTTCGTTTTTCTTCCTTTATTTTATTTTATAATTATTTTTTATTTTTATTTTTTATATTTATTTTTATATTTATTTCATATCTTCTTTCTTTTTTACTTTTTTATATATCATTTTTTTAAATTTATTTGTTCGTTGTTCTTCCTTTATTTTCTTTTATGTTTATTTTTTATATTTATTTTTTTATATTTATTTCATATCTTCTTTCTTTTTTACTTTTTTATATATAATTTTTTTAAATTTGTTTTTTCGTTTTTCTTCCTTTATTTTCTTTTATATTTATTTTTTTATATTTATTTTTTATATTTATTTCATATCTTCTTTCTTTTTTACTTTTTTATATATAATTTTTTTAAATTTATTTTTTCGTTTTTCTTCCTTTATTTTCTTTTATATTTATTTTTTATATTTATTTTTATATTTATTTTTTATATTTATTTTTATATTTATTTTTTATATTTATTTTTTATATTCATTTTTTATATTTATTTTTTATATTTATTTTTTATATTTATTTCTTATATTTATTTTTATATTTATTTTTTATATTTATTTTTATATTTATTTTTTATATTTATTTTTTATATTTATTTTTTATATTTATTTTTTATATGTATTTTTTATATTTATTTTATATTTATTTCTTATATTTATTTTTATATTTATTTTTTATATTTATTTTTATATTTATTTTTTATATTTATTTTTATATTTATTTTTTATATTTATTTTTTATATTTATTTTTTATATTTATTTCATATCTACTTTCTTTTTTACTTTTTTATATATAATTTTTTTATATTTATTTTTTCGTTTTTCTTCCTTTATTTTCTTTTATATTTATTTTTTATATTTCTTTTAAATATTTATTTCATATCTTCTTTCTTTTTTTTACTTTTTTATATATAATTTTTTTAAATTTATTTTTTCGTTTTTCTTCCTTTATTTTCTTTTATATTTATTTTTTATATATATTTTTTATATTTATTTTTATATTTATTTTTTATATTTATTTTTTCGTTTTTCTTCCTTTATTTTCTTTTATATTTATTTTTTATATATATTTTTTATATTTATTTCATATCTTCTTTCTTTTTTACTTTTTTATATATAATTTTTTTATATTTATTTTTTCGTTTTTCTTCCTTTATTTTCTTTTATATTTATTTTTTATATTTATTTTTTATATTTCTTTTAAATATTTATTTCATATCTTCTTTCTTTTTTTTACTTTTTTATATATAATTTTTTTATATTTATTTTTTCGTTTTTCTTCCTTTATTTTCTTTTATATTTATTTTTTATATTTATTTTTTATATTTATTTCATATCTTCTTTCTTTTTTACTTTTTTATATATAATTTTTTTATGTTTATTTTTTCGTTTTTCTTCCTTTATTTTCTTTTATATTTATTTTTTTATATTTATTTTTTATATTTATTTCATATCTTCTTTCTTTTTTACTTTTTTATATATAATTTTTTTATGTTTATTTTTTCGTTTTTCTTCCTTTATTTTCTTTTATATTTATTTTTATATTTATTTTTTATATTTATTTTTATATTTATTTTTATATTTATTTTTTATATTTATTTTTATATTTATTTCATATCTTCTTTCTTTTTTACTTTTTTATATATAATTTTTTTAAATTTATTTGTTCGTTTTTTTTCCTTTATTTTCTTTTATATTTATTTTTTATATTTATTTTTTATATTTATTTCACATCTTCTTTCTTTTTTACTTTTTTATATATAATTTTTTTATATTAATTTTTTCGTTTTTCTTCCTTTATTTTCTTTTATATTTATTTTTTATATTTATTTTTTATATTTATTTCACATCTTCTTTCTTTTTTACTTGTTTATATATAATGTTTTATATTTATTTTTTCGTTTTTCTTCCTTTATTTTCTTTCATATTTATTTTTTATATTTTTTATTTATTTATTTCATATCTTCTTTCTTTTTAACTTTTTTATATATTATTTTTTTAAATTTATGTTTTCGTTTTTCTTCCTTTATTTTCTTTTATATTTATTTTTTATATTTATTTTTTATATTTATTTAATATCTTCTTTCTTTTTTACTTTTTTATATATAATTTTTTTATATTTATTTTTTATATTTTTTTTTTATATTTATTTTTTATATTTATTTCATATCTTCTTTCTTTTTTACTTTTTTATATATAATTTTTTTATATTTATTTTTTCGTTTTTCTTCCTTTATTTTCTTTTATGTTTATTTTTTGCATGTTTTTATATTTATTTCATATCTTCTTTCTTTTTTACTTTTTTATATATAATTTTTTATATTTATTTTTTATATTTATTTTTTATATTTATTTTTTATATTTATTTTTTATATTTATTTCATATCTTCTTTCTTTTTTACTTTTTTATATATAATTTTTTTAAATTTATTTTTTCGTTTTTCTTCCTTTATTTTCTTTCATATTTATTTTTTATATTTATTTTTTATATTTATTTCATATCTTCTTTCTTTTTAACTTTTTTATATATAATTTTTTAAATTTTTTTTTTCGTTTTTGTTCCTTTATTTTCTTTTATATTTATTTTTTATATTTATTTTTTATATTTATTTTTTCGTTTTTCTTTCTTTATTTTCTGTCTTATTTATTTTTTATATTTATTGTTTTATACCTATTTTTTTTATATTTATTTTTGTATGTTTATTTTTTATATTTTTTTTCGTTTTCCTTTCTATATTGTCTTTCATATTTATTTTTCCGTCTTTTTTATTTTCTTTATTATTAATATTTCTTCATCTTTTATTTCTTTACTTTCTTTATTTTTATATTTACTTTTTCGCTTTTTTTCTTCCTTTATTTCCTCCATTTTTTTATTTTTAGTTTTCGTCTTTTTTCTTTATTTTTATATGTATTACTTCATTGATTCTTTCTTTCTTTTTTACTTTTTTATATATAATTTTTTTCTTTCTCTATTTTTCAGATTTATTTCTTTTATTGTTCTTTATTTGCTTTATATTTATATTTATTGCTTAGTTTATTTTTTTAATTTTTTTTTAGATTCATTTCTATGGTTTTTTTTTATTTTACTTTTTACTATTTTTTTCCTCGTTTTCTCTTTCTCCATTTTTTTAAATTTATTTGTTTTATCGTTCTTTACTTTCTTTATATTTATATTCATTGCTAATTATTTATTTTCTTTATTTGTAATATTTATTCCTTCGTCTTTTCTTTCTTTATTCTCTTTATATTTTAGATCTATTTCTTCGTCTTTTTTCTTAGTTTCTTTATTTTTTATTTATTTTTTTTCGTTTCGTTCCTTTTCATTTTCTTTATTTTTATAAATTTATTTCTTATTTTTTTCCTTCTCATTTTCTTTATTTCTTAAATTTATTTTGTCGCTTTTTTCTTGTTTTCCTCTATCTTTTATATTTATTTCTTTATCTATTTTTCTTAATTTTCTTTATTTTTTTATTTACATTTTCTGTTTTATTCTCATTTTCTTTGTTTGTTAGATTTATTTCTTCGTTTTTTCTTTCTTTATTTTCTTTATTTTTTTAGATTTATTTTTTCGTTTTTCTTTCTTTGTTTTCTGAATTTTTTATATTTATTTTTTCGTCTTTTTCTTTTTTTATTTTCTGAATTTTTTATATTTATTTTTTTTTGTCTTTTTCTTTTTTTATTTTCTGAATTTTTTATATTTATTTTTTCGTCTTTTTCTTTCTTTATTTTCTGACTTTTTTATATTTATTTTTTCGTCTTTTTTATTTTCTGACTTTTTTATATTTATTTTTTCGTCTTTTTCTTTTTTTTCTGAATTTTTTATATTTATTTTTTCGTCTTTTTCTTTTTTTATTTTCTGAATTTTTTATATTTATTTTTTCGTCTTTTTCTTTTTTTTCTGAATTTTTTATATTTATTTTTTCGTCTTTTTCTTTTTTTATTTTCTGAATTTTTTATATTTATTTTTTCGTCTTTTTCTTTTTTTATTTTCTGAATTTTTTATATATTTCTTGTTTGTGCATTTTTTTTTATACTTTTTCGTCTTTTGTTTCTTTATTTTCTTTATATTCACTTTTTCATCTTTTCTTTTGTTTTTTTTTTCTTTATTTTTTAGAATTTTCGTTCGTCCTTTCTTTTATATATTTTCACCATTTTTAACATTTCGTTATTACCTCCTTTCTTTCCTTATTTTCTCCATTTTGAATATTTAATTAAAACATCATTTCTTTTCTTTTTTTTCTTTATTTGTTATATTTATTTATTTGTTGTTGTTTTTTTTATTTTATTTTCTCCATTTTTTTAATATTCATTGCTTTTTTTTCTTCATTTTTTATATTTATTTCTCCGCCCTTTGTGTATTTTTTCCCCCGTTATTTAATATTTTTATATTTCTTTTATGACATTTTGTTTTCTTTTTAATTCATTTTGTCTTGTTTTAATTTTCATTTCCTTTTTATTTCTCAAAAGAGCGCTCAAATTTCACACCCTTAATCCTATTTTATTATAACCCCTAATCTAATAATCCCCAACACTTTTTGACTTTTTTCTTTACACATCAACTCCACCTGCGAAATTCAAAACGAGGCAACATCGTCAGCCATTTTGTTTTTATTATTTTGTATTCGCTTTTATTCATTCGTTTTGATTTATTTGTTTTCCTTTTTTGTTTTTATCTTGAAGTTTTTTTTTATTTATTGCGTTGTTTATTTTTATTTTGTTTGTGTATTTTATTTTCTTTGAAAAATCAAGAAACTAAATAAAATACAAAAATAAGTGAGAATACATATCTCACCTCGTCAGTCATTCGCTCAATAGTTTTCCGCTTTCTCGTCTGCCCTCTTCAAATTATATTGCCGCCATTTTTTTTTTCACAAAACGCTAAAAAAAAAAAAAAAAAAAAAAACTCATAACAAATTAACTAATGAAAGATTTAATTATATTGAAATCCTTCAAAATGTCAATTGTTTAAAATCTCGAATATTTCCCTCATCTTGGAGTCCATTGTTGTCTTCAACAAACGCCTTGTCGTCGTCTTCATTCAAATATTTTTGTCGTTGCGTCTCGAGAAATTTTTGTCTGCCACACAAAAGCCAACAATGGCTGCTTCCTTTCACTGTCGAAAGCCATGAGGCAATTAATTAACCTTTGTTTGAGAACATTTTTTTTAATATTTAAAACTTTTAATTTAATTAGCCATAAAGAGAAATCGGCAGACGATCGTACCTAGCAAATATTTCGTGACTGCGTGAAGATTTTATTATCGAATAACAGACAAACGACTTTTTTTTTATTGATTTCGAGATAAAACTCGTCGACATATCAACTGCAATATTTTTTATGGAAATCGATCTAGACAAGACATAAAGCTACTTAATGTAAGAAGTGATAAGATAAAATAAAAGACTACTTCAAGGTAAAAAAGATTTAGCTAACAATGAGTGTCAGATAGATTTAGATTAAGAAAACAGCAATTCTCCTCCCTTTGTCTGAAACATCGCTCATGGAATGTGAGGACTAAAGGACACAATAAGGCAAGCTAGTGTTACGAGGCTTGTCTAACGGAATTATGCTTGAGAATTTTTTTAAAGATTTATAAAGAAGTGTATAGTAAGATATTAGACGTATATGTCCAGTTGGGTTGCAACCACTAGACGTGCATGTGACCCGTTGGGTCATAATTACTGCCACCTATCTGTGTTATGTTTCTAAATTTTGAGATGAGGATTGATACTTTGGATTTTTCCGACGACTGTTCTCGTCTTGAGCGTTATTAACACAACGTTTCGGTCGATGTAACCCCCGACCTTCTTGTCGAATTTCGAGTGAACTTGGGAATTTGCACTGAATTTCGAACGGACCCCTTTATTTAATCAATGGTGGTAGAATACTCTTATTCTGTCAGAATCGCAAGAATCTGTGGTCTACTGGATAAAGTAGAAAAAATAAAAAAAAAAAATAAATTCATGTCCAAGTGACAATCTTCTGAAGGTCGGAAATCAAATCCTCAATGCAGGCGGTACTAACAATACATCAACATGTCAACTCAAAATGGATTCCGCTTACAGAATTATACACCGGTAATAATTTCTCGAAAATGTTTAAAACGTCTTCTAAAGAAAACGTATAGTAAGATACTAGAAGTATATGTGACCCGTTGGGTCACAATCACTATTACCCTACATTCTGTTTTGATTTCACCCGAAAACTATGACATATATTTTAAGATATTTTTGTGTATAAATAATAAGTTTCTTTACTTTTATATTATTGTTGTTGCTGTTGTTATTATTATTAATATTATTATTATTATTATTAATATTATTATTATTAATATTAATAATAATAATATTAATATTATTATTAATATTAATATTATTATTATTAATATTATTATTATTATTATTATTATTATTTACTCAGTAGGAGTAGTCAACAAGCCATCCTCAAAGATTGCTCTTTAAGAACAATTTGTGGTGTTTCCTGGAGTCTGAGTGACAACAAGTCTCCCCCGACTTCCAGTACTCTCCACCTCTTTCGATAGCCTTTGCAAAAGAATTTGTGTTATCGCAACAGCCGTTTACCATTGATTCTTCGTTGGTGGCGACCATTGATCTTCACTGGCATTGGAGTGGCAATAAGCCTCCCCAAGATTCCAGTCTTCTTCGCACTCAGCCAGCAGAGGCCTGGCTAGTGTTTTCTCTCCTCAGTCTTTCCATCCTCCTTGACCCTCATTATTTGTATGTGGTGCCCATTCATCCTCTACAAATTTTTTTTTATTTTCCCTCCCGGGGGTTCCTTAATCGACCCAAGCAATGCCGGGGGATGCCGTTACTATACCACCTTTTTAACACCTTTTAATTCCCCCCCCCCCGGAGTCTTTAATACACCTACACCACACTAGGTGTATTAAGGATCTAGAAGTGTAAGCCATGTTTAGTTTCAGAACAGTTTCCAATGGTTCGTTGTTCTACAGAAGTCCTGAGAGGTGATTGGTTTGCAGTAGACAGAACAGTTTCCGATGGTTCGTTGTTCTACACAAGTCCTGAGAGGTGATTGGTTTGCATTAGACAGAACAGTTTCCGATGGTTCGTTGTTCTACACAAGTCCTGAGAGGTGATTGGTTTGCAGTAGACAGAACAGTTTCCGATGGTTCGTTGTTCTACACAAGTCCTGAGAGGTGATTGGTTTGCAGTAGACAGAACAGTTTCCGATGGTTCGTTGTTCTACACAAGTCCTGAGAGGTGACTGGTTTGCAGAACAGTTTCCGATGGTTCGTTGTTCTACACAAGTCCTGAGAGGTGACTGGTTTGCAGAACAGTTTCCGATGGTTCGTTGTTCTACACAAGTCCTGAGAGGTGACTGGTTTGCAGAACAGTTTCCGATGGTTCGTTGTTCTACACAAGTCCTGAGAGGTGACTGGTTTGCAGAACAGTTTCCGATGGTTCGTTGTTCTACACAAGTCCTGAGAGGTGATTGGTTTGCAGTAGACAGAACAGTTTCCGATGGTTCGTTGTTCTACACAAGTCCTGAGAGGTGACTGGTTTGCAGAACAGTTTCCGATGGTTCGTTGTTCTACACAAGTCCTGAGAGGTGACTGGTTTGCAGAACAGTTTCCGATGGTTCGTTGTTCTACACAAGTCCTGAGAGATGATTGGTTTGCAGTAGACAGAACAGTTTCCGATGGTTCGTTGTTCTACACAAGTCCTGAGAGGTGACTGGTTTGCAGAACAGTTTCCGATGGTTCGTTGTTCTACACAAGTCCTGAGAGATGATTGGTTTGCAGTAGACAGAACAGTTTCCGATGGTTCGTTGTTCTACACAAGTCCTGAGAGGTGACTGGTTTGCAGAACAGTTTCCGATGGTTCGTTGTTCTACACAAGTCCTGAGAGATGATTGGTTTGCAGTAGACAGAACAGTTTCCGATGGTTCGTTGTTCTACACAAGTCCTGAGAGGTGACTGGTTTGCAGAACAGTTTCCGATGGTTCGTTGTTCTACACAAGTCCTGAGAGGTGACTGGTTCTCAGTAGACAGTTCTCGAGTTGGAATCCACGAAGAAAACATATGCGAAGTTGCTACAGAAAGGTTTAATATTTATGGAGCAATTCTGGTTTCTGATTGGTTGGTAGCAAAACGTGAATTAATTTGATTCGTCAGTTCCTAGCAGCATCGTTTATAAACAGAATCGTCCGACTGTGCAGGATCATACCTCATTATATTTTATTATTATTATTATTATTTTGTTTTTGTTATTATTATTATTTTATTATCATTATTATTATCCTTATTATTATTATTTTGTTTTTGTTATTATTAACATAATAATAATAATAATAATAATAATAATTATTATTATTATTATTATTATTTTGTTTTTGTTATTATTATCCTTATTATTATTATAATTATTATTATTAATATTATTATTTTATTATTATTATTATTATTATTATTATAATTATTATTATTAATTTTATTATTATTATTAATTTTATTATTATTATTAATTTTATTATTAATTTTATTATTATTATTATTATTAATTTTATTATTATTATTATTAATTTTATTATTTTTATTATTAATTTTATTAATTATTTTATTATTATTATTGTTATTATTATTTTTATTATTAATTTTATTATTAATTTTATTATTATTATTGTTGTTGTTGTTGTTATTAATATTATTATCATTATTATTATCATTATTATTATTATTATTAATTTTATTATTATTTTTAATTTTATTATTATTATTAATTTTATTATTAATTTTATTATTATTATTATTATTATTATTATTAATTTTATTATTATTATTATTATTAATTTTATTATTAATTTTACTATTACTAATTTTATTATTATTATTATTATTATTAATTTTATTATTAATTTTATTATTATTATTATTATTATTATTGTTGTTGTTGTTGTTATTATTTCTTCAAGTCTCACTTATTTGTTTTCTTAATTTGTAATAACTCGGGGTCATTGGGATTATCATCATTTTTTTTTTCTTTTCTCTTTTATTTATTTTCTCCTTCCTTTTAAGTTTAAAATTGCCTTCCATATTTTGTTAATTATGACGATTAGAAGGTCAAAATAATGAGGAGGTATTGAATGAAAAGGGATTTAAAGAAACGGGAATTTTTACAAAAATACGGAACCAACAGACCAATTGAAACGGATTAACAATTAAGTAAATTAAGTGGAGTTCGTAAAACTTTCAAAATTATTTTTTATGTTTTTTTTAAACCAACATGTTTTTTTTTCTTTTTCTCCTCACCCCTATCGTCTTCCTCCTCCTCTTTCTTTTTGCTACTTCACTTGATTAATATTTCAAATGTCGCCCCTTCTACCATCTAATTTAATTACTCCTCCTCCTCCTCCTCCTCCTCCTCCTCCTTGTGGGAAATGTCTATCTTTTCTTTTTTTTCTTTTTTCTTTCCTTTCATTCGATCTACTTTGTTTCTAATTTATTTCTCTTGTCTTTCTTTCTTTTTCTTTCTTTTTCTTCTTTTCTTTTCATTTTTTCTTTTTTATTCTTTCTGCATTCTATATTTCTTTTATTTCTTGCTTTCTTTCTTTTTTCTTTTGTTCTTTCTGTATTGTTTTTCTCTTTTTTCTTCTTTTCATTGTTTTTCTCTTTTTTTCCTTCTTTTCATTTTTCGTTATTTCTTCTTCTTTCTGTCCTTTTATCTTTTTCTTTCTTTTCTTTCTTTCATTCTTTCTTTCTCGTTCTTTTTTCTTTCATTTTTTCTTTATTTTTTCGTTCAGATTAAATCCTCCCTTTCTTCTTTCACAACCCATTTGTGTAGTTAACAACCGTGTTTTTTTTGTTGTTGTTGTTACTCGCTATTTATCAAGGCCTAAAGCCTCTTATGGATGGGGGTTAATGAAATGGATAGATTGTCAGTTGAATGATGAAGAATATTATGAGAGGATTGAAAATTACGAATGAAATCTTGCCTCTTTATGACAAGTATTTGTTAGCATCAGGTATGAAGATGACCATATTTTTTCCTCTTCTATTCGCGGACACCCTGTTCGATGCTATGCATAGGATGAAAAGGAAGTCCTTTTCAGTTGTGATAGAAGGACGAGTTCTTGCTGTGAATGTCTGACACAGATGCTTTAAAAAATGGTAGTCAGTTGGCGAGACGTCTTGGGAATATGGCGGAAGAGGCAACCCAAGTCGTTAAAGTTCTGCAACGTGCAATTGGACATTGTCGTGGAGAAGAATTGGGACTTTGTTGACTAATGATGGGTGTTGTGCATTCAGTAATGGTTCCTGGGCCAAGCGCTTTGTTAATATCGTTAGCTGTTTCAGCAGCTTTTCGGCCTAGCTTGAATTGAAATAAGAAAAAATTGTGCGAATTTGCTTTATTTTTCATCTTGTATTCAACATTTTGAAAAGACAATTGTTTTAAAACGATTGTAATTTAAACGATTAGATAGAGCGAAAAACGCTCCTTAAAATAATATATAAAGTAAAGGTATTGTAACGAAAACTTATTTGAAAATACATCATTTGAAATCAAAATGAAAAATTCCGCAAGAACTTTCTTTTCAATCAAATACAACTGACTTTGTAAGAACGCAGTTGAATACGTGAATAAAAAAAAAACAAAAAAAAAAACGTTGCTTTAATCCTAATTTAGTAGCGATCGACTGTTCGCCTTTAATCAGTTTCATCTGAAAACGTGGATTGTCACTTTCGATTTTATTTTTAATACAATTTCCATTTGTAAAGTCTCACCTCGGTTAGAAAACCCTACCCCAGCTGCCCGTTTTAATAGCACCTGTCTTGGATACTCGACAATCTTGTACACGCTTTCTTAATTAAACACCTTAATTAAACGCGCTGACACCTTACGCTTCTTTGAAATTATTCTTCGCTTCGTAGGATTTCTACAGTCCTATTTGTTTTGTTCGACATAATCACCGACATTGTTCGTTGTCATCATCATCATCATCATCATCATCACCATAATCGTCATCATTATAATCTAATTCGTCATCATCATCGTTAAAATCATCGTCCTCAACATCATCAATGTCATCATCATCAATATCATCAACATCGTCATCAGCATCATCATCGTCATCAGCATCATCATCGTCATCAACATCATCGTCATATTCAACATAATCATCGTCATCATTATAATCTATATCATCATCGTCATCAACGACATCGTCATCATTATAATCAACATCATCATCATCATCGTCAAAATCATCGTCCTCATCATTATCGTCACCATCGTCATCAACATCATCATCAACGTTAACAACATCATCGTCATCATCATGATCATCTCATCTACATCATTGTCATTAGTATCATCAGCGTCAACATCATCATCTTCATTATAAGCATCTGCATCATCATCGTCGTCGTCGTCATCATCATCCTCATCATCATCGTCGACATCATTATCAAAATTATCATCATCAAACTCATCACTGTCGTCGTAAACATCATCGTCGTCATCATCATCGTCATAATCATCATCATTATCATCGTTAAAATCGTAAAATAGTCGTCATTATAATCATAATCATCATTATCAAAAATAGAAAAGAGAGAAAATGGAGAAGAAATAGAGAAATAAAAAGATAAGTAGAGAAAGAAAGAAGGAAAGAAAGAGGAAGAGAGAGAGATAGAGAGGGGGAGAGAGAGCGCAATGATTGGATCTTCAATTAGGAAAATATTTCCACAATTTTCCATTTAAGGCCAATTTTTTTTTTTATATGCAATTCAAATCGAAGGGGGTGATAGGACGTAAATAAAGACCGACATTTATTTTTATTGGGGGCGAGGGTGACGATTGAAAGGATAAACGGAGAAGGACATTTTCGTTATTAAATGGAAGAATTCCAATTCATAGACAAAGTCTTCTTCTTCCCTAAGAAAAAAAAACATTTGATTAAAAATAAAAATGGGAAAGGGATAAAACGACAGATGTGAATTGTAAATACGGTCAGATGACGCAAAGAAATTGCTAACAAAATGGCCATGAGCCAAAAATAGTTTTCTCAATGTTTAAAACTGGCCTAGGGCCAGTTAGTATGGCGTATAACTACATTTCATAATCTGTAGAACCTACGTTAGTGCAAGTCTTGATTAACTGAACAAAATCCTGATACGTAATTAATAACAACGCAGTATTATGAATATTAAAAAGGCTTGTGTTATCATCAAGATTTTCCACTCTGTTTGACTTCCGGTTTCGATTGTCCATTTGACTGGATA
The DNA here is from genome assembly GCF_053919585.1 of Euprymna scolopes. Classification (NCBI taxonomy): domain Eukaryota; kingdom Metazoa; phylum Mollusca; class Cephalopoda; order Sepiida; family Sepiolidae; genus Euprymna; species Euprymna scolopes. The sequence goes on along the minus strand of NC_136492.1, from coordinate 7,136,261 downwards.
ATTAGACATAGTTAAGCAAACAAGGAAGTTATTACTAAGATGAGCAAAAGAAGAGGAACTTTCACGTTGTGTGAGAGTGAGAATACACGATTGATGGCGGCGATCAGGCTAGCTTTGGTGTTGTGGGAGGTCATGTTGGTGATGTTCTCGACCTATAACCAAACGAAGTAACCAAGCGGATTCAGATCGGAGGAGAAGGGAGGGAGGGCTAGTGAGAGGAAGGTGCAAAACTGAGTCTCTTTGGACTTGTGGGTCGCCGTGGGGTCCTGCTGTCACAAACAGGGTCTGCTAGCGGCCACCTGATTGCACCAGGGAATAATCACACTCTTCAGCACATGCAGTCACACTTTGGTATTTACTTTCAAGTCGACTCACAAAGATGTGAGGTGGTATGACGTGGCCCTCACTTGAAACTACACCAAAGACCATAACCATGGCCGGAAACTTTGGTGGGCTGTGCCCTCAAGTGTTAAACCGTCTGGATTTGCATTTTGGGGGGTTCTGGCAATGGTCTTGCTGTCATAACTTGGATCAATAGAGAGCATGAGTTATACCGCGGCGCATCTCCGAACTCGCTCATTAAATATTGTGTCACTTTCAGACATGATAAAAGGTTCCTATCGTTTTGGGGATTTGTACACAACTGGCCAACTAGGAGATAGTCTGCAAAAATTTTTTTTTAAAAACCCGGTTTTCATTAACCGGAAATGGAATCATGTCGTCTTTTCTAGTACCGTTTATTACGTATATCCTGATTTAGCACACACACACATAAACACACACACACACACACACACACACACACATATATATATATATATATATATATATATATATATATATATATATATATATATATATACTAGCAAATGTACCCAGTGTTAGCCGGTAGTAAACATCACGTTAAATTCCTTAAAAAAAAAGAAAAAAAAAATTTGTTTAAACGGAAAGAAACTGAGACATGTCCATGTGAGTATTATGTTTTTTCTAAACAGTTCACTTCATACAAGTAAAAAAAAAAATACTCGAGCTGAGATAGAACTCAAAATCTAAAGACATTGAGTCACGTACAATAACCATTAGGCCAGCTTGCTACGATTTTGAAAAAGTGTTTTCAAACATATTTTTATTTAACATATGAGGCTGTCATCTGAACGATTCGCGTATGCGCTGTCATAAAACAGTTGACAAACAGATAAAAAAATCCGATCACCCCCTCCCAAGTACCAATTTTTAAATTTTGACCCCTTAGCAGTCTCTTTTTCCAGGTGAAAACTGATTAAAAAGTTTTCCACATGTCTAGATACCGTATATAACAAAGTTCAAGTCAGTAGATAAAAAATCCGTTAAGTATATAGGTTGAGGGTTGTCTCTCTCTCTCTCTCTCTCTCTCTATCTATCTATCTATCTATCTATCTATCTCTCTCTCTCTCTCTATCTATCTATCTCTCTCTCTCTCTCTCTCTTTCTTTCTCTCTTTTTTTTTCTCTCTCTCTCTCTTTCTCTCACGCACACACATTCTTATTTTTATAGATATACTAGCAGGCCTCACGGTGTTGCCCGGCCATAAAATGCGCATAAATATTATATTTTAATACAGAAACTGAGACATGTGCACGCATGTATTATGTTTTTCTATCTAAACAGTTCAGTTCTTGTAAGTAAAAAATTAATCGAGCTGAAATCGAAATAAAAACGTAAAGACAGTGAGTCAAGTACGGTAACTATTAGGCCAGCAAGACACGATCTTTAAAAAGTGTTTTCAAACCTGCTTATTCTTAACATAGGTAATCTTTGGTGGGAACGATTCACGCATGCGCATTCGTGAAACAGTTGACAAACAGATACAAATCCGACGACCCCCTCCCCCACGTACAGATTTTGTCACTTTTCATTACTTAGCAGCCGTTTTTCCCCCGATGAAAACCGATTAAAAAGTTTTCCACGTGTCTGAATACCCCATATAGCAAATTTCAAGTCTGTATATAAAAAATTTGTTGAGTATATTAATTGAGAACTGTCAACACACAAACACTCGCATCCTCACTTTTATATATAGATAGATTGATATCATTTTCTCAAACATCTATTTATCAGACACGACACGCTCTTATTCGTTTGAGAAAAGGCAGCTTTTTTTTGTTTTTTTGTTGATTTTTGTTTTGTTATTTATTTATTTATTTTTGTGTTTTTTTTGTTTTTTTACGATTTGTTTGTACGATTCGCACTTTAATATTTTTTATAAACTCAACACGCTGTCGGTAAGAACCAACTCGAATTTACCTTTAACATTTAGAATTTCGAATGCAAATGGTGGAGTGGGGGTGTTGTAATAAAATCGATAATTTGTGACCTTTTCGCGCCAGGCTTTAATGGCGATGGTGAAGGCATAAAATGCAGGGGTTTGGGTTTTAGCGTGTATTAGAACCGTTGAGAATGTCAAAAGTCGCTTGAAGATAGTCACCACGCCCACACTCTTTTTGGTTTTGTGTTTTTACCATTTACAATATTTGTAAGGATTTAACAGAACGAACAAATGGAACGAAAAATCGATGAAAATTGAAAATTCACTCCAGAATTAATAAAACAGCGAAATGATATCTGGAAAAAAATAGTAAGAAAAAAAAAAACAAGATGGCCGATCTGTAACATAGCGCGGATGCGCGGATGTTAATGCATTCGAAGTTACGTCATCGGAGAAAGAAAAAAAAAGACTATAAAAAAGAGAAAGAAAACTATCACGGGAGAGACGTGGATAACGTTCGCGATCATGTGCGAGGCGTGAATGCTGCTCGAGAATACGATCACGTGAGGGACGTTCCGGCAGTAAAGAGAGAATTAGGAAATAAATGTTATTGCTGCAAAGAACAAGAAATTACGTTGGAGATCACGTGTGTGACGTCATGTGTGTGACGTCACGGCCGTAACAATGAAGAAATAAATGCCGTTGTAACCAAGAAAAAGCGAGTTGAAGTTATTTCCTATTCTTTGCCTTGGTTCCCTTTGCCACTAAAACTGCACACAACGTGTGTTGGTTCCCGGACAACGTTACAGATCCATAGTCGAGGGACGAACTTGGGTCATTTATTTTTTTAATTTTTTTTTGAACTGTTATTGGTCCCCTGACAAAAGGAGGGTGGACCTGTAAATTCACCCTTGTCCGTTCGTCCGTTCGCACTTTTCTCAATAACTACGAGTTGGAATCTTTTGAAATTTTGCACAAATGTTAAACATGATATGAATAAAATAAAAAAAAGTAACAGAACGGATTTTCTGGGAAAACTCCGCTTGCCCCCTTAAGGGTGCCTTTCGGATTAAAATGGCTAAAATTGACACTTTTGTGCTTATCAAAA
>NC_136492.1:7105408-7125408 GCF_053919585.1 Euprymna scolopes | reverse complement strand
TGTATATATGAATTATGTGTATATATGTATGTATATATGAATTATGTGTATATATGTATGTATATATGAATTATGTGTATATATGTATGTATATATGAATTATGTGTATATATGTATGTATATATGAATTATGTGTATATATGTATGTATATATGAATTATGTGTATATATGTATGTATATATGAATTATGTGTATATATGTATGTATATATGAATTATGTGTATATATGTATGTATATATGAATTATGTGTATATATGTATGTATATATGAATTATGTGTATATATGTATGTATATATGAATTATGTGTATATATGTATGTATATATGAATTATGTGTATATATGTATGTATATATGAATTATGTGTATATATGTATGTATATATGAATTATGTGTATATATGTATGTATATATGAATTATGTGTATATATGTATGTATATATGAATTATGTATATATATGTATGTATATATGAATTATGTGTATATATGTATGTATATATGAATTATGTGTATATATGTATGTATATATGAATTATGTGTATATATGTATGTATATATGAATTATGTGTATATATGTATTATATATATGAATTATGTGTATATATGTATATATATATATGAATTATGTGTATATATGTATGTATATATGAATTATGTGTATATATGTATGTATATATGAATTATGTGTATATATGTATGTATATATGAATTATGTGTATATATGTATGTATATATGAATTATGTGTATATATGTATGTATATATGAATTATGTGTATATATGTATGTATATATGAATTATGTGTATATATGTATGTATATATGAATTATGTGTATATATGTATGTATATATGAATTATGTGTATATATGTATGTATATATGAATTATGTGTATATATGTATGTATATATGAATTATGTGTATATATGTATGTATATATGAATTATGTGTATATATGTATGTATATATGAATTATGTGTATATATGTATGTATATATGAATTATGTGTATATATGTATGTATATATGAATTATGTGTATATATGTATGTATATATGAATTATGTGTATATATGTATGTATATATGAATTATGTGTATATATGTATGTATATATAAATTATGTGTATATATGTATGTATATATGAATTATGTGTATATATGTATGTATATATGAATTATGTGTATATATGTATGTATATATGAATTATGTGTATATATGTATGTATATATGAATTATGTGTATATATGTATGTATATATGAATTATGTGTATATATGTATGTATATATGAATTATGTGTATATATGTATGTATATATGAATTATGTGTATATATGTATGTATATATGAATTATGTGTATATATGTATGTATATATGAATTATGTGTATATATGTATGTATATATGAATTATGTGTATATATGTATGTATATATAAATTATGTGTATATATGTATGTATATATGAATTATGTGTATATATGTATGTATATATGAATTATGTGTATATATGTATGTATATATGAATTATGTGTATATATGTATGTATATATGAATTATGTGTATATATGTATGTATATATGAATTATGTGTATGTATGTATATATATATATGAATTATGTGTATATATGTATATATATATATGAATTATGTGTATATATGTATGTATATATGAATTATGTGTATATATGTATGTATATATGAATTATGTGTATATATGTATGTATATATGAATTATGTGTATATATGTATGTATATATGAATTATGTGTATATATGTATGTATATATGAATTATGTGTATATATGTATGTATATATGAATTATGTGTATATATGTATGTATATATGAATTATGTGTATATATGTATGTATATATGAATTATGTGTATATATGTATGTATATATGAATTATGTGTATATATGTATGTATATATGAATTATGTGTATATATGTATGTATATATGAATTATGTGTATATATGTATGTATATATGAATTATGTGTATATATGTATGTATATATGAATTATGTGTATATATGTATGTATATATGAATTATGTGTATATATGTATGTATATATGAATTATGTGTATATATATATATATATATGAATTATGTGTATATATGTATGTATATATGAATTATGTGTATATATGTATGTATATATGAATTATGTGTATATATGTATGTATATATGAATTATGTGTATATATGTATGTATATATGAATTATGTGTATATATGTATGTATATATGAATTATGTGTATATATGTATGTATATATGAATTATGTGTATATATGTATGTATATATTAATTATGTGTATATATGTATGTATATATGAATTATGTGTATATATGTATGTATATATGAATTATGTGTATATATGTATGTATATATGAATTATGTGTATATATGTATGTATATATGAATTATGTGTATATATGTATGTATATATGAATTATGTGTATATATGTATGTATATATGAATTATGTGTATATATGTATGTATATATGAATTATGTGTATATATGTATATATATATGAATTATGTGTATATATGTATGTATATATGAATTATGTGTATATATGTATGTATATATGAATTATGTGTATATATGTATGTATATATGAATTATGTGTATATATGTATGTATATATGAATTATGTGTATATATGTATGTATATATGAATTATGTGTATATATGTATATATATATATTAATTATGTGTATATATGTATATATATATTATGAATTATGTGTATATATGTATGTATATATGAATTATGTGTATATATGTATGTATAGTATGAATTATGTGTATATATGTATTTATATATGAATTATGTGTATATATGTATGTATATATGAATTATGTGTATATATGTATGTATATATGAATTATGTGTATATATGTATATATATTTATGAATTATGTGTATATATGTATATTATATATATGAATTATGTGTATATATGTATGTATATATGAATTATGTGTATATATGTATGTATATATGAATTATGTGTATATATGTATGTATATATGAATTATGTGTATATATGTATGTATATATGAATTATGTGTATATATGTATGTATATATGAATTATGTGTATATATGTATGTATATATGAATTATGTGTATATATGTATGTATATATGAATTATGTGTATATATGTATGTATATATGAATTATGTGTATATATGTATGTATATATGAAATTATGTGTATATATGTATGTATATATGAATTATGTGTATATATGTATGTATATATGAATTATGTGTATATATGTATGTATATATGAATTATGTGTATATATGTATGTATATATGAATTATGTGTACATATGTATGTATATATGAATTGTGTATATATGTATGTATATATGAATTATGTGTATATATGTATGTATATATGAATTATGTGTATATATGTATGTATATATGAATTATGTGTATATATGTATGTATATATGAATTATGTGTATATATGTATATATATATATGAATTATGTGTATATATGTATATATATATATATATGAATTATGTGTATATATGTATGTATATATGAATTATGTGTATATATGTATGTATATATGAATTATGTGTATATATGTATGTATATATGAATTATGTGTATATATGTATGTATATATGAATTATGTGTATATATGTATGTATATATGAATTATGTGTATATATGTATGTATATATGAATTATGTGTATATATGTATGTATATATGAATTATGTGTATATATGTATGTATATATGAATTATGTGTATATATGTATGTATATATGAATTATGTGTATATATGTATGTATATATGAATTATGTGTATATATGTATGTATATATAAATTATGTGTATATATGTATATATTATATATGAATTATGTGTATATATGTATATATATATATATGAATTATGTGTATATATGTATATATATATATGAATTATGTGTATATATGTATATATATATATATGAATTATGTGTATATATGTATGTGTATATGAATTATGTGTATATATGTATGCATATATGAATCGTGTGTATGTATATATGAATTATGTGTATATATATGTATGTATGAATTATGTGTGTATATATATATATGTATATATGTATTATGTGTATATATATATGTATATATGTATTATGTGTGTATATATATATATGTATATATGTATTATGTGTATATATATATGTATATATGTATTATGTGTATATATATATATATGTATATATGTATTATGTGTATATATATGCATGTATATATATGTATGTATATATATGCATATATATATTTTTTGCATATATATGTATATATATATGTGTGTGTGTATATATATATATATATATATATATATATATATATATATATATATATATATATATATATAATATATAATAAAAAGTGTTTCCTTTTCAGATTAAATGTGTTTTTACCTCTTTATCAAAGTGTTTTTTAACATGTTTTATTAACTGTTTGCTTTTAACTGTTTGCTCTATGAATTTGAAAATGGCTTGGCTGGTTTTTTTATGAAATTTCGCACGAAGGTACTTTGTGTGTATTTTAGTAAATCAGCCCCCCCCCCATTCTCCAAAATAAATAAATAAATGAATAACTCTATATTTAGAATTTTAAATAGAATCAGATTCAGTTATTGTATCGGAATCGGAAAAATATTTGAATCGTACCATCACTGATATACATAAAGAGTATTATTTGCTTTATTTATTGTTCGTTACTGAAAACATCACATTTCGTCCAATCACAGCTTTTCGGTTGGATAAATACACCAAGTGTATCCGAGGCGAAAATCGAAACCCGAACGCCAAACCACTTCCGATTGTGATTCAAAGATAGTACGACAACAGACGGACATATCCACACATTCGTGTGTTTCGATTTATTTGACGTCCTTTTAACGCGTTCTGGTGACACACATAAGCGCACACACACCATTACAGACGCACATACATATGCACTCACCTAAGTAGGCACACACTTACACATCAACCTGAAAGAACAGTTGGAAATGACTTATATGCCATACATTACGACCATGTAATCCCTACAGCCACCTACCTTGAAAATGGAATAAGTCAGAGAGAGTAGCAACCTTGGTTGAAGTGAGTGTCCCTAATGATGGAGGTCTGAACAGAGCTGAAAGGGAGAAACAGACCAAATATCAAGGTCTCATGTATGATATAAAAAGAAATTGGAATCTTAGGGAGATATCAATCATACCAGTTATTATAGGTGCTACAGGGTTTATGGAGAAGAACCTGAAGTCCTACCTAACTAATATTTCTGGTGAACCAAGTGCAAAAGAAATCCAGACAATTGCACTTAAGGGAACAACGAGGATACTAAAAAGAGCTCTCGGTTGGTTTCAATAAAAAGCAGGGCAATGTTGGCAGCTGGTTTGGCTGCCCTATGCCCAACGTTACAATCTTCAAAGGAAGAAAATTTAAAAAAAAATAAAGAAATAAATATAAAAAATGAACGCATGTGTGTGTAAATATCTTCACTGATGATCAATGCTTTTAAAAAGATGAGTGGTCTCAGCAAGTGTAGGTTCTATCACACAGAGATAAAAGTGTGAACCATTTAACATCTAATAGTGAAGTTCTACTGGAGGATCACTGCTATACAATGCGACACAATGGCGTGTGTAAATATCTCCACTGGACCATCTGTAAAAAAAGTGAAATATCGAACGTAGTAGCAAATCCTGGGAACATGTTTACCAGCAAGAACAGTTGGAAATAAGTCATGCACCATCCACTATGACTATGCAATTTTCACAGCTACGTACCTAGAAAACAGAGCTATTAGACCTGGCATAATGATATGACAAGAAAGAGAAAGAAGCAACCTTAGTAGAAGTTAGTGTCTCCAATAATGCTGGATTTAAACAGAGCTGAGAGGGGAAAACAAAATACAATCGTCTAATGTACAATATTTAAAAAAGTTGGAATCTTAGGAAGATTGCCATCTATAATACAAATCTCACCTGTCTGTTTAAATTTATGTATGTATGTATGTATGTATGTATGTATGTATGTATGTATGCCTAAAGCTTTTGACAGAGGCGACTGAGTTTCATGATTGGTATCATTTTGAAGTGCGACCCTTCGGACGACAAATATCGAAAAAAATTGGCCCAAAACATTAATTCATTCAACGTCAAAAGGACACTTTTCTACATGGAGGGGTCGGTATTTTTCGCCAATATTTTCGTAAGTCATCCCCTCTTTTCGATTGACTAGCCTTAATTAGAACCTTCGCCAATTCCGGTTTGGTGATGGACGTCGTTTTTTTTTTTTTCACATTCTTTTCCTCCTTCGCGGTACGGGTTCGAGCCTGCCTGTCTGCCTGCCAACTACCACTTTCTTTTCTGCTCAACACGCACCTCCAAACACTCGGGCAACATCGGGCACCCAGGCTAGTTAATATTGATAGGAGCAACCGAAGTCATGAAAAAAGAATTTAAAAAATTACTTAGCGAATATACCCGGTGTACCAAATGCAAGAGAGAGGCAAACTTTCTCACTTACAGTGACGATTAATGTCTTAAAACGATCTCTCCGTTGGAATGTATGAGATAGCGAGTGAATGTTCGACATCCGGTAGGATGCTTCATTCTCGGCTAAGAAAAAAAAGGGTAAGAAAACTTAAATACAGACACGCGCGCATACACAACCGCGGTATTTCGCTTAATCCGCATTTTATCAAGCGTAAAATGAAATGATATCGCTGTAAATTATTTTCAGCAGGGTTTTTAACGACGATACAACAAAGACCAGTGGTGGGGGTTCGTCCCATGTCCCTTCCTAGATGGCAGGAGGTCTTCATTTTTTTTTTCTTTTGAGCAACATCTGTTCAACAAAGTCCACGCCTAGAAACCCAACTCACTCTCTATCCAACTCCACCCCCGACTCCTGTCTCACTCGTTGGCGCCTTTCGGAAACACTAGCAGCCTTTTGTTTGTCGTCTTGCATGTGTGTACGTATGTGTAAGTTTTCTTTACTAAGGAGTCACAACCTATCGAGGCCCAAAAGCCAATCAAGGATAAAGGTTAGATGAGTGTTAAGTCGACGGTGAGAGAACACTATAATGATTGGTAATGATGGTGATGATTGATAAGGATTGTGATGATGATTGGTAATTGTGACGATGAGTGGTTATGATTATGATGATGATTGGTAATGATGGTAATGACTGATAATATATATATATATATATATATATATATATATATCCATGAAGTAGTGTTTTTTTTCTCGCTCTGACATTGATATTAAAAGCCTACTTTTTCTAATTAAAAATTAGTAAAACGAACTCTTTAATATACTCAGTTATGGATATGTGAACGACTGTGTGTGTGTGTGTGTGTGTGTGTGTGTGTGTGTGTGTGTGTGTGTGTGTGAGGTTAGAAAGAACGACCACGTGCGTAACTGTATTTTTTTTAATAAACAAAAATTTATTTATTTAAAGTTTCAAATTATCGGCTTATAAAGCCTTCATCAGGAATTTTCTTTTTAAACAATACAATATATATATATTTTTTTTTCTTACGTGCCATGGTGACCAACAAACTCTGCCAAACGACACCATGGCATAGCTCATATTTATAAATATAGATAAAGATAGCTCATATTTATAAACCGACACCAACCTGTTCTGGTTGGTGTCGGTTTATAAATATGAGATTTCTGCTCATATGTAAATTATACTTAATCTGCATATCCCTACAGTTTTAGTCAGCCGGAAAGCTGCATATCGTTCCAAAATGGTGCAGTTCAAGGCAAGGAACTTTCCTTAGAAAGAGAGAGAGAGAGAGGGAGAGGGAGAGAAAGAGAAAGAAAAAGAGAGAGAAAAAACTATTGTAGATAGATGAGTTTTGTTGTACATTTTTTCGAGAGATTGGAGCTCAGCCAATCCCCTTCCTAAAAAGTTCATATACAATTTATTCACTTTGTTTCTGTTTAATGAAAACAAACAAACAAACAAAACGACAGAAATGTTTATTTATTTAAAAATATTTTAAATCTTGCTTTTTTTTTCCTTCGAAATTGAAACTTTGCTTGCTTGAATTTCATCTATCTATAAAATTATAAAACTGTTTGGACCGTCCGGATTTTGCTTTCTAACGTCATTTTCTTTCTTTATTGATATATATATATATATATATATATATATATATATATATATATATATATATATATATATGTGTGTGTGTGTGTGTGTGTGTGTGTGGATTTTACTTGTGCAAATGGAAATTCAATTAACTTTATTGAAGTTATATATTTGGATTTTACCGTCACTGGATTATTTTATCTTCCACCAGACTATCCATTCACATGTAATCACCTTTTTCTTCACCATATTCCCTCTGCTTTACTTTTTTTGTTTTCAAGTAAGATCTTTGACTTACTTGTTGTTTCATCAAATACTTTTGCATGCAAAATCCGATCCCGATAGTTATATTAGGAGTAAAATAAAATGTTGAGGCTGTTTGGGAAGAACTAAATTGATTTCTGTGATATAGGAGGAGTATAGCTTTTATTATATAATGCAGGTGTTGTATAGTGGGTGGGAGATATTGTTCTTATAACGGCATTCGTTATAAACGTATTAATTGTATCTATTGTTGTTTAGCCAGAGGATATAATATTGACGTATAAAATGAGTCATGTTGTATCAGAGAATTGTCACTCAGGTATATATTACAGATCATATTTACATAAGGTATTATTTTTTATAAGAGATTAATATATGCTTCATACCCTTCTTTCTTCAAAGGTTCTTCTATCTTCACTTCTGAGCTCCGTGATGAAACATGTAATGATCAACATCATAACCAATTGAGATCTCTCTTCTTCCTTCTTTTGTGAAACTACAGAACAACACTTTACATTTTAAAATATAAATTTATTTCAGCTGTCTTAAATGGTCTTCACAAGAAGTCTGCATTTCGTGTCTACATACTTTTTTTTCACAGCCTCGCTTTCTGGCTTGAAGCAAGTCTGCTCACTTCCGTGACCAAACTCCAACTCTACTCCTTTCTCTAACCTTCCCAACCTCTTGACCTCAGTTCCGTTACGTCATCATTAAAAAGCACAGTTTTTCAACGTGCAACCTTTCCATGTATGCCTGCCCAAGGTTATTTTGTTTATTTAACCCAGCTAATTTATGTAAACATCCTCAGCTAAAACCCATTGCTACACTTTTTTCTATAAACAATAAATAACTCCCAATACAAGCTATTTTAACAATATCACTGGATAGATAAATAGATAGATAGAAAGATAGATCGATAATAACTAATTTAACTTTTAACCATACTATTATCTAGCACAGGTAGGTGTAATCAATAAGATGATTATTTGGGTGAGGTAAATAGAATTAAATTAATAAAGCCAGAAACACTAATGGTGAAGACTCCATACGAATATTCTACTACTCATTTCTTAAGGATTACAAACTTGGACCTGTTCCATCCAAATGATACAGAAAAAAAAATGTGTGTGGTGTCATCGGATGTCAAGTTCTTGCAACGTCTTTTAATGACCATTACGAATGAATTTTTGTTGTCGCAACATTTATTTGTCATTATTGTTATAATTCAATTGTTACTAGCATTTCAGCCCGGCGTTGCCTGGGTGTTTGGAGGTGGATGTTGAGCAACAAAAAAAAGAGGTCATCTTTTTTAACTTTGACCTCTATTATGACCCCTAAACATTTATTGTCTTGGGCTCAAATCAAGTTATTAAGTTAGATCCATGTCCAATGAACCTATATCTAAAATTTCAAATGTTTAGAATCAAAATTGTCGGAGGAGTTTGGTAGAGTTCTCAAAGGTCAAATCGTTGAACTTTGACCCCTTAACAGCCAAATTTCTGTCCAGAAATGGATTATAAAGATTTTCCCAAATCTCAGTAACCTGTATATCAAATTTCGAGTCTGTTTCGAGTTATGGTGTAGGGAAATGTACACACACACACACACACACACACACACACACACACACACACACGTTCACTTTTATATATATAATAGCATTTCAGCCCGGCGTTGCCCGAGTGTTTGGATGTGTATGTTGAGCAAAAAAAAAAAAAGTGGTAGTAAGAAGGTAGGCTCGAACCCGTATCGCAAAGGAGGAAAAGAACGGGGTAAAACCTAACGTTTATGCTGTTACGACCACCGCCATACCGGAAGCGACATTTTTTTAAAATTAAGGCTAGACAATCTAAAGGAGAGGATAACTTTAACAAATATCGGCGAAAAAAGTGACCCCCCCTACAGAAAAGTGCCTTGTTGAAGGGGAAGATATTAATGTTTTTAGCAAATCTTTCGATATTTCTCGTATGAAAGATCGAACTTTAAAATGATACTGATCTTGGTAAAATTCCTCGCCTCTATTGAAAGTTTAAGGCATATATGCAAACATACAGACATACATACATGCATTTATATATTAGTAACTAAAAATTTTCGACCCAAACGGATGAAAAAGCTTGCCCTATCTCTGAATACCCTTTATGTAAAATTTCAAATATTTAGATCAGAAATTGTCTGAGTAATTCGGAAGAGACCGCGGAGGTCAATTTTTTTAAAAACTTTGACCCTATTATGACCCCTTAAAATTGATTGTTTTGGGCTCAAATCAAGTCATTAAGTTAGATCCATGTCCAAGGAACCTATATCTAAAATTTCAGGTGCGTGAACCCAAAATTGTTTGAGGTGTTTGGTAGAGTTCTCAAAGGTCAAATCGTTGAACTTTGACCCCTTAATCGCTAAATTTCTGGCCAAAAACCGATCACTAAGATTTTCCCAAATCTCAGTACCCTGTATATCAAATTTCGAGTCTGTAGACTGAAAATTGACAGAGTTATTGCGTAGGGAATTGTACATAGACACACACACAAACACACAGACACGTTCACTTTTATATATATATATATATATATATATATATATATATATATATATATATATATATATAGATAGATAGATAAATAGATAGATAGATCGATAGATAGATAAAAAAAACAATATATATGCGTATAGATATTGATTGTATTTCTAGATTTCTGCATTTATCAACACATTTATTTTTTAATTTTTTGCAAGTTTAACCATTTCAGTATACGTAATTGATGAACTTGACAGACGTTCGTGTTGAACAGTCCATCCGAAAACAATTTTGATTAGTATAGTTCTATAATTGTATAGTAGACGTTTTCAATGTCAACCAGAAACATAACCCATTAGATATAAAAATAACATCAATCGGTGCAAACATGGTGGATTTAATATATGTGTGAACAGTATTTGTGATTAAACTCTAGAAGAGAAAATATAGTAAGTTGATTAAAAGAAGATGCTTATCATTTAACCACTAAGTTTGGAACGTTAGGTTTTGGTTTCGATTCTAGCTGATGACGCCCAAGTCAGATTTATATATTTTAAGTATCTTTTTAATCAATACTATATATTGGATAAATATAATAAATTAATGGAGTACTGGCATTATAATACTAAATTCGAAATCTGCATGAATTAAAATATATTCAAGCGTATTTACGACCGGAAAACGCTGGGCGGACTTCTAGTGGTGTAACGTTGTCTTTCAGTAGCAAAGGAGATTAAAACAAAGAATAGGAAATGACTCCAACTCGCTTGTTCTTTGTAACAAAAACATTTATTTCCTCAGCCGTGACGTCGCCCTAGACATTCAGATCTAGGACGTTCTCCACGTCTCTCTTGTGATCTCGAATGTTATCTCGTCTCCCACGTGATCGTTCTTTTTCTCTTTTATAGTCCTTTTCCCTCATCAGTGACGTCACTTTGTATGCATACGCGCATCCCTGCTATGTTACAGTATACACATAAACTCCTTGTTCTGTTACGAAAGCGGACTGACAATGACACTCCATGAAAGGAGTGCACAAGTAATCACTATTTCCGAGTAGATCTATAATATGATTATGTAGTATAAGGTTAGCATACTGAGGCAACGCCGAGGACCTTGCAAGGCACGGCAATACACTCACGGGGAACCACGCATGATTCACTTGTTGCTATGGGTTTTGCTTTGAAGGAAAGTGCCTTCGATTACAAGACTGTATAATAAAAACAATCACCCGGAAAAAGAATTATAGAAGAAAGTATGTCTACCTTGTGAGGTGTTCCAATGGATGTTTATTCGTCTCGTTTCTAAAGCACCGTATCTAAAATATATTGTCCCGTTTGTCTAAGTATGAACATTACACGTAATTTAGATGAAAGCAAGTATCTCTATCTCTACTATTATGTAAAAATCACTTTGTGTGTGTGTGAGTTCCTTCCTTATAGATTCCGAAATGGCTGAGCCTATCTTTTGTAAATTTCACACAAAGCTAATTTATATGTCTGGCAGTGTTCTTAGATATGTTTTGTGCATAAATTTATGTATTCAATACGTATCGAAAATGTAAAAAATCCGATCTTAAAAATAATCTTTCTTCCTCTATAGATAAACAGAGATTTTACGGGGGAATATTTTACGTTACACCGGTGTAACCTTGTTCAATGTAACGTAAAATATTCCCCTACAAAATTTCTTTTTTATCTATAAGATGAGAAAGACTATTTTTAAGATCGCCAAGCCCAAATATCAGCTGACGTGATGTTGTAAACAGACAAAGACGGAATTTGATGAACGACATTATCAGTATTAATTTTTTTCTTTTATTTATTTATTTATTTATTTATTTATTTTTGCGAATTAGTCCAGCGGGCAAATTATTCCTCGTAATATATAATAATCAATAGATTAATTGATTCTATAATAATACATGCGCAATCTGCATAACTAAAAATATTATGTTTAAGCGTATTGTATGACCGGGCAACGCCGTGCATCCAGTTAGTATAATATATACGTTTAGATTATCTCTACAACATATACGTTTATTAAACACTAGATAGGCACGAGTCCATGCGTACAAGAAAATAATTACATTGTAATTGTCACGCCAAACTTTCACAAAGACACTCAACTACCTACAACCACTATACACGATTTTCTCCCACTCTCTATCTGTGCCTAATTCTAAACGCAGATTCCATGAATAAAGCCTCTTTCCCAAAACTGCCCGCATGTGGAACACTGTTCCCCTGGTCTGCTTCCCAGTTGAATACAACATGGCAGCATTCAAATCCAATGTAAACAAGTTATTGTTGAGCTGTTCATATAAATAATCAAATTCGACTCAATTTACACGATTAAGGATTACTACACCACCACCTTACATTCATTAACATTTATCCTCGAGTGGCATTCGGGCCTTGATAAGTGGTGATTCTCAAGTTTAAAAAAATAAAAAGAAAACGTAGTCCGGAAACCAATACGTTGTATGTTCAGTCGCAAAGGAGACAAAGAAAGAATTTCAACTCGATTTTTTTTATTATTTTGTACAACGGCGTTTATTTTCCATGACGTCATCCACGTCTTTAACGCGATCTCAAATGTTCTCTCCGTCTCTAACGTGGTTTTCTTTTCAAAGTTCTTTGGTTGGTTGGTTGTTTTTGTTTTACGGCATATCAACCCTTTCCAGGTTATTTAATACCGAATCTAGTTATTTTGAAGAAAATTTTTTTAATAGAATATATATTTGTTTTTCAAGTCGGTTTCTATTTAACCCATAGTTGGGACCCTAACAGGTACTACCACTCCAGGTCAGAGTGGACCTGGGAGCAATGGCAGTTAAAGGTTGGCTCCACACTCCCCAAAGCCCGCAAACTGGGGTCTCACCATTCGATATAGTTTAAGGTCATATCCAGGACCCAAAGTTCTTTATTCTTCACTACCGGTGACGTCATTTCAGAAATCATTTGCATACTGACGTCCGCGGTGTTTTTTTTTTTTTTTTTTTTTTTTTTTTTTTACAAAGGAATCACCAAGGCCACTCGAGGATAAGGGTTAAAGAGTGTAAAGTGGTCAAAGGTACAATATCATAGTAATCGTTAGAAGTGTAATTTTGGTAAATTGGATTACTTAAGGGAAACGGCTCATGAAGAACTTGTTTACATTGGACTTGAAGACGGCCATATTGTAGTCAGCTGGAAAGCAGGTGTGCAGTTATTAAAAAGAAGCTTTGTTAATGGAATCTACGTTTAGGTTTAGGCACAGATAAAGAGTGGGGGAAATTATTGATAATGTTTACGGGCCCACACGCATACGAAACAAGCGTATATACAGACCCCGGCTATTAAAGATGGTTATAGATCGCGTGCCGTTATAGAGCGAGAGTGCCGCATCGACGGTATCTTCCTCAGATAGAATCAGCTTGCATGTTGGAAATGGTGGTTACAGCCGACAATACATTATTCACAATTGTCTTTTATACAGTTAAATCCCTTGACGAACAAACGATGTCGACGACGCTCGTGGCCGGATTAAAAGAAGACCATTTTCATTCAGAATGGATTGAGCGGCGAGGGACACGTCATCTTTTTTTTTTCTTTTTTTTTTTCTTTCTTTTTTTTTAAGCAAGACTCACAATTCCCAATCTTGTTTTTTATTGTGCTTTCGTCCAGCCAGAAAATAATGGCGTCCGTTCCGTAAATCGAGAACAATAGTCTTGTTTTCTTTCCAAGACCGTAAAAGAACAATAGAGACGTTGGAGGATATAAAGAATATCCATCTTTACGACTCGCGTGTACAAGATGGAACGATAAAAGTGTCGCCCTAAAGAAAACAACACTACTACTATATTTTGAAACTTTTATTGAAAATGCAGGTAACTGGATTATGTAGTAGAGCTGAGGTCTATTCAATGTAGCCGCCTTCGGCCTCAATTACCGCCACGATACGGGTTCGGAACTGGAAGCATGCCTTTTCCATAAGTGCCGACGGGAGCTCGGCGAATACTCAGCAAGTGGCGGCGATCAAGCTGGCTTTGATGTTGTGGGAGGTCATGTTGGTGATGTTCTCGACGTATGACCAAATGAAGTAGTCCAGCAAGTTCAGGTCGGAGAAGGAGAGTGAGAGAAGGGCACAAAGTCGTATCACTCCTTCTGAAGCTTTGGACTGCCACACCCTATGTCTGCCAGCGGTCACCTGACTCCACCAGGGTATCTTACATTCTTCAGCATATCCAGGTACACTTTGGTGTTGACTTTCAAGCCAACTTCGAAGATGTGAGGTGGCATGATGTGGCCCTCACTTGAAACCATACCAAAAACCATAATGGTGGCCGAAAAATTTGTTTCCATCACCTAGGCACGTCCTTGTTATCCGGATTTGCATTTTGAGGGTGCTGGCAATGGTCTTGTTGTCATAACTGTGATCGGTAGAGAGCATAGGTTGTACAGCGACGCATCTCCGATCTCGCTCGTTGAACATTGTGTCACTTTCGGACATGATAGAAGACTCCTATCGCTCTTGGGGTTTGTACACAACTGGTCTACTAGTAGATGGTCTGCAAAAAAAAAAAAAAAAAAATAGAAAACCAGTTTTAATCAAACGGAAATGAAATCATATCTTTTCTAGGGCGACAATTTTACGTTCCATCCGATGAAATGTGAGTATTCGTGCGGTATAGCTAGCATTTGATTAATCGTAACAAAAACACAACAACAAATACGATGCCTCCGTTCAGTCTTAAAAAAAAACAAAGGATACCCCCTGTATGGGACAGCTGTGCGTATAATCATGAGGCAACGGTTGCGCAATCCCATACCACACTACTTCTGAATCGGCACTGTTGGAGTCCAGTGGCAAGGAGAGTTAAGGACGACTGGAAACAATGCCGAGATAAGCGGAGAGCACGTACAGTACCTGGAAGTACTAAATAGTCAACCATTTTAGTATTTGCCAGACTCAACGTTGCTTAACTTCGGTGATCTGACGGGAACCGGTGTGTCAACGTGATTAACAATAACAAATATATTTGCATTATTTGCTTGAACTACTGTTTTTATATTGAATGTTACTTTCACAATGTTTCGGTCGATGTGACCTACTGTTGTGTAGCGGCGAGTATATATAATATATATATATATAATTATTTCCACAGCCCAAAGAACGCCGCAGCAACAAGAGCCATACCAGCCAACGAATCGGAAGTCTAAGACTCAAGTTGCTGTGTTGCTTGTGTGCTGTGGAGTTCTTTGGGCTGTGGAAATAATTATATATAATCTCTCACATTCTGAAAATTAGCACACAGGTAAGGAAGACATTTTTTATAACATAAATAGGCTAGCCAAATTAATCAAGAGTAGGAAACTAGATCTAATATCTGTAACATTCTTTGTTCTTGTGATTAAGGGAGGTGGTGTTTTATCAACACTACTGGGGAGCTGTCTTTTTATCCCCGAAACAGTGTTTCATGTTAAACAACTGATGATCCCTTAAATTAACATTAGGACTATTGTAAATTTGAGAAAGCAAGTTTATACAACGATTGCAGGTGATTAAATGACTTACTGACTAAATAGTTTTCCAACGAATATTTAAAAATAAAAAAATTAAATAAGTTTTTTTATATAGTTTAAAAGGTTAAAAAAAAAACTTTCAAGACTATATATGTGTGTGTGTGTCTGTGTGTCTTCTAGTGGTTAGATTATATGAGAGTGTATATACGTGTGTACATACGTGTCACAGTCGTCTATGTGGCGTGTGTATATAAGAGTGTTCATCTATGACCGTTTAGCGTCTTATAGTTCGTTGTGTATGCATGTATATTTAAATACAGTTTATGACGGGACAAGAATATATATATATATATAAATATACATAAATAAGAATATATATAAATATACATAAATACTTTTACAACACAAAGGACGAGTAACACTTATTTGGGGTTTCAACTGGTCCATCTTTGGTCTTGTTTGACGGTTTATTCTAAATGACGTCATTAGTATACATCACTAAGATAAATGACGTCACTAAGATAATCACCTTTTTTATATGTCATTATTTCTAAGTTGTAAACTAAATTGTTATGATAACATTTTAAGTCATATTTCTAAATTAATGTAAATGAATATTTATCATTCAAACACTACCGTGTTTGAATATATGGTTAAGTTGCAGTTAGAACTGATTTAAAGCTTCGCCGCTCACACATTTTTTGCCCAAATTTCAAACAATTATTACAGTTTATAGATCACCTTCTCAGCTATATTGTGAAAAAAAATGCTTGAATTCTCGTTCAGTAAAAGAAAAGTTATGATCAATTTACTGGTGTTCCAAATCATTAAAAAAAAAACGTAAGGGGGTGAGCGACTTTTTATGACTGGTTTCCATAGCAACTACGTTGCTTCAGCGACTACTGTTGCTACCAGTTCACCGCTCTCGCAAAAAGAGAAGTAACAAGTGAAACAGAAAGAATGAAAGAATGAAAAGGAGATAATTGGGGCGATTTTATTGGTAGAATTTCTTTTTCAAATTCTCCGATTTTTTTCCTTAACTGCAGTACAAGCAAAATCTGCAATGTTTGGACGAGTACTGGTATTACGTACGTTACAGTGTTTTGCGTTTTATTTGAGTTTCTTTTGTTTTTTCACCTGTATTTTTATTCTCACTTGATTCCTCTTGAAATGAAAGAATACCGTCTTAGGGAAGCATACTACTTTGCTAAACTTCTAGGACTGACCTTCACTCCCTGGCTTGAACTGAACGACTTACACAAGGTAATGCAACAGAGCGCGCATAAGCGCATGTGAGAAAATCAGCAGCTGTAGAATAGCTGGCTGGCGAAAATATTTGGAGCAGCAGCCGTTGAAGCACGTATGCAAATTATCAAGTTTACCTGAGCTTGCGTCACCAGAAAAAGGAAAAAATACATTACGTGGTCGAAAAGAGAAGCAAGTTGCGTGACTGGATAAGATGGACGTGTGAAAATTGAGGGCGAGAAAATTGAGGTGGCGGCGATAGAGACTTTTAAAAAGCACATGTGTGTGTGCGAAAAGACTTATGAAATATAATGGAATGCGTTGTTTTGGAAGAACCCCGAATAAATGTATTTCATTTGCATTTAAAAAATACCGATTCGGATTTTTTTTTCTGTTTTATTTGTTTGTTCCTTTGCGGCGTGTGGGTCTGAGATGTTTGAAGTGTAATGACTCAGTTGGAAAGTAGCGGCCACGTTACAATATGTTACCAAACCGCTGGGGAAAAAAATGGTTGGATCATTCTACTGCTCCAGAAAGTATCTCACTCCCGACGCAATTTTCTACTTTTACAAGAGTCAAATGATCTTAACATGGAGTACCGTTGCCACATCTGCTGCTAAGAAAGTTTGCAAATAAAATAAATCTTTAAAACGATGCATCGATATATTTCAGTAGAAAATTAAATTTACTGCGTTTGATAAAAGTTATTTTTGGTATGATTTTTTTTTCTCGATTTTTTTTTCTTTTGTCTATTAAATACACTGCAAGCTTAGTAAAATCTGTAACGTTTAGACAAGTACGGACGTTACATCCGTTACAGTGCTTTGCGTTTTTGTTTGTTTATTTTTTTGTTTTTTTATTTTTTTTTTTCCACCTGCATTCTAATTCCCAAATGTTTGGAGGAAGTATCCTGCTTTGCCAAACTTCTAGGACTGACTTTCATTCCTGGACTGAAAAAAAAAAGGACACAGCAGATCCGTTGCCAAAGCCGTTTAAAAAATGGTTGGATCATTCTGCTGCTCCAGAAAGTCTCTCACTCTCGATACAATTCTCTGCCTATACGTTTACTGAAAATAGACGTGACATCACATGAATAGTAAAGAGAGAGGATGGAATACTGTTGCCATATCTGGGCAGGAGCTGCCAAAAACAGCCTATCATGCCTTGACAAAGTACAAAATAGACTTCGTGGTTTAGTGGGGGATGCCCTTTTCTCTACCCTGCAACCCCTCTCCTACAGAAGAGACGTTGCAAGCCTATCCTTGTTTTATCGTTATTTTCATGGCAGGTGCTCGTCTGAACTCCAATCCCTGGTCCCCCCCCTCGCCAATCTTTCACGAAAAACACCCGTCTAGCTGAATCCACTGTGAAAAATTTCCCCCACTCTATATCTGTGCCTAAATCAAAACGCGGATTTCATGAACAAAGCTTCTTTCTTAGAACTGCACGCCTGTGGAACTCTGTTCCGTCTGCCTGCTTCTCTCCGGACTACAACTTGGATGTCTTCAAGTCTAATGTTAACAAATTCCTAATGAACCACCCCCTTAAGTAAACACTTCCTCAAATCTCCTCACTAACGTAATGTACTTGCAATAACCCTTATCCCTGAGTGGCTTCCGGGCCTTGATAAGTGGTGATCTCTGTGTAAAAAAAAAAAAAAAAAAAATAGAGGTAAGTGCTTGGTTGAAAGTTTGCGAGGCGAACAATCCTGACGTAATTTTCTATTTGTACAAGATCTAAATAAATCCTAAAATAAGGAACTCTTGTACAAGAGTCAAATGATCTTGAGATGAACTACCGTTGTCACATCTGGAAAGGAGCTACTAAGAGTATCCTTTTCTATCTTGACAGAGTACAAAACAATCTTCGAAATCTAGTGAGCGAAAGACTTTTCGCCTCCCTACTTACCCCTTCTCACGTTCCAAGTCTATCACTTCTCTATTGTTATTTCAATGACAGGTGCTCGACTGAGCTCAAATCTAGGCACCCACACTCTAAAACATTCGCAACTCGTCTAGTTACAATAATTGCCAATAATTTACCTTAAACTTTATCAGTGGCTAAAACTAAACGGAAATTCCATGAGCAAAGTTTCTTTCCTAGAATTGTCCGCCTGCGGAACTTAATTCTGTGGGACTTATTCCCAGCTGACTATAACATAATAGCTTTAAAATCTAATGTAAATAAGTTCGTGTCCAGCCGTCTTTTTAAATAACCAAATTCTAACTAAATTTCGCCATTACTGATCATCAAAATGCCACTCATAAACCTGTATCCTTAAGTGGCTTTGGGCCTTGATAAGTAGTGACCTCAT
>NC_136492.1:7027908-7100408 GCF_053919585.1 Euprymna scolopes | reverse complement strand
AAGAATGATAACCGTTTCCGTTGCAAATTTACTGCTTGCATAGTATTAACCCCTGAATCCTGGGACTATTTCCCACCATATCATTGCATTCGTTTACGGTACGCACAAGTGGCTTCTTACTGAAATACAGGTTCGTAAGCGCATAGTCACGTGACATTTCACAAGTCTCATAAATACATGGCGGACATTTTTCATAAAATAGTTTTCACCTCATGTAAAAGTAATGATGTCAGTTACGAACGGTTTACAAAAACATACTTTTATGATTTTCGTTTTTTTTTTCTTTTTGGAGTGGGGGGAGGTATTAAATTATAGAACTTGTATAGTTTAACAGGGGTTTCTACAGTTTAATTAACCGCTTTTCCATAAGTAATGCGCCGACAAACGGTTAATTAAACTGCAAAAGTACCTGTTAAGCTCAACAAGTTCTATAGTTGAACCCCCCCCCCCAAAAAAAAAAAAAAACGAAAACATAAGTATAGTTCTGCAAACCGCTCATTAAAACTGAGTTTTTTTGTATTGGAAAATTCAAAATGGCGCCCGACACTCTCTTAAACACGGTAAGTTAAGGAAAAGATGTTATAAATAATAAACTAGACAAAATACTGTTAGAAATTCGCTCATATGTTACCGTGGCATAAGTTGACATATATTCGGTGGTTTTCTAATAGTATTTTGTCTAGTTTATTATTTATAACACCTTTTCTCAAACTTACCATGTTAAAGAGTGTCGGGTGCTATTTTGAATTTTCCAATACATCGGTAAACACTGCATGTTTTTCGAGCTGAATAAACATGTTACATTGAATAAAAACAAAAAAAAATGTATCCAGTTTGGTAGAAAAGTAACTTATCTTGCCTTTGATAATATTTATTTGTTATATATTTGTTTTTTGACAACTTTTTCGAATCTGTGTGTACAGTAATACAAACCCAAAAAAGTTTTTCTATACGAACGTGACAGGCCTAAAAAAATATATATATAACTACATATATAGTTACTTAGAACAAAATATATCAGTATTTTCCTCATTTCTTGAGCTTGTGCCACATTTTTGTATATCTTGGATATCACCGTCTGGATCCGTCAGATTTATAGTTTTGGCTTCTGGTTCGCTTAAACAACATTAGTGGCGGGAAAAAGTGACAAATATATATAAAAAAAAAACAAACAAATATATACGAACTACAAATAACTAAAAACAAAAGGTAATCTCTAAAAATACCGTTAGGGCTTACAACATGGCCGCCAGAAGAGTCACGTGATCCGGTTGATCCAAAGCATGAATCGTGCAAATGGAAAACGCAGCCTTGAAGGCAAACTTTGACAAACAATCACAATTTGTTTGTATTTAATTTTTTGTTGATATAATCTATATCTATATATCTATAAAAACAGAGATGTGTGTGCCACAGACGATTTCTGATTGGTTAATCCAATAATCACATCTCCTAAAAAAGTATAGTTCTTACGCTCTTAACTTTACCATAAAATATTTTGGTCTTATTTATTGTCCATCTTGGAAGGGTTTAATTTTTTTCTAACTTGCGATTTACAACTTAAAAAAATACGAAACTAACTTACAATCTAACAATCGAACCTCCGACACCACGGCCGCCATTATGAAACTAAACTAAAAAAAAAAAATACGCGCGTTCACTCGTTTTTTTGTGCATTTTTTTTTTGGGGGGGGGGCTAATTTAGCATAATAGTGTCCATTTAATAGTATTATCTTGAAAAAATAAAAAAATAAGGAAAATTACCAAAAAAACAAACAAGAACAACAAAAGTGTGCCGTATTTTTAAAAGTTTTAATGCGTTATTTTTATTTGCTTTTTTTATTTCATCGGTGAAGAAAATGGCCAAACAGAAATTTTGAAGGCCAAATTTCGCGAATTTGGCCTTTTTTTTAAGCAGTTTGGCCTTCAAAATTTCTGTTTGGCCATTTTCTTCACCGATGAAATAAAAAAAGCAAATAAAAACAACGCAATAAAACTTTTAAAAATACGGCACACTTACGTTTGTTTTTTTTGGTAATTTTCCTTATTTTTTTATTTTTACAAGAAAATACTATTAAATGGACACTTTTATGCCAAATTAGCCCCCCCCCCAAAAAAAATGCACAAAAATTCGAGATTTATGGTTTTGACGAGATAATTTAGCGAATTGTCCGGACTATTGCGAGATAACCATCCATTAGTTTTTCCTGAAATTTTGCCACAAATTGTATTTCATTACATAGATGTGCATAGTAACAACATTTTTTTGCCGAAAATTCCCGTTGCGTCTCCAGATTACATCGGTGAAGAAAAAGGCCAAACAGAAATTTTGAAGGCCAAACTGCTTTAAAAAAGGGCCAAATTCGCGATTTGGGAAAATCGATGTGATAGGTTTTCGACAGAAATTTGGCGATTAAGTGGTCAATATTCAACGATTTGACCTTTGAGAACTCTACCAAACTCCTCCTACAATTCTGGGTCTAAACAGTAAACACTTGATATTTTAGATATAGATTCCTTGGACATGGATCTAACTTATTAACTTTACTTGATCCCTAAACAATAAATGTTAAGAGGTCATAATAGGGGTCAAAGTTTTAAAAAATTGACCGTTTTTTTTTTTTCTCAGCATTAACCTCAAAACACCTGGGCAACGCCGGGCACCGATTGCTAGTGTTGTTATAAAAATAGGCAAACTTTGAGAAACAATCTTAGGTTGTTTTTAGTTAAAACAGTGTTTATAAAAAGTATTTTATTCAGAACAAACAAGTGGTCGACTAGGTGTATCAGAATTTTAGGCGGAATTTTTGACACCCCCAACAAAAAACTGCGAATAAAATATATAAAACTCGTAATTTCTGTTTTTAAAGTGGGTTGTCAATTTTCTTTATGAAATATACTTCCAAAATAAACTATTACAGTCGTTTAAAACATAATAGAAGTATTATTTTTTATTTTTTAAAAACAATGTTTACAAAATGTCTACGCACGTTCGTTTAAATATAAACTGTTTTTTTTTACATCATATTTTTATAACATTACATCTTAAAAAAAATGAACACCTTGTTTTAAATACCATTTTTATGAAAAACTCTGAATAAAATATTTTTTATAAACACTGTTTTAAAAAACAAACAAACTGTGATTGTGTCTCAACAAAAAATTAAATGACCGTTCTAAATAAATTATTATTATGATATTGAAAAACTGTTTTTGTACTTAATTATTATGCTTGTTTGTCAAAGTCTGCTTTAAATTTGCGTTTTCCGGTTTCGTAATACGGCGATT
Source organism: Euprymna scolopes (assembly GCF_053919585.1). NCBI lineage: Eukaryota > Metazoa > Mollusca > Cephalopoda > Sepiida > Sepiolidae > Euprymna > Euprymna scolopes. The sequence continues at coordinate 7,097,120 of NC_136492.1, read as the reverse complement.
CATGTTTTGGATCAACCGGATCACGTGACTCTTCTGGCGGCCATGTTGTAAGCCCTAACGGTATTTTTGGAGATTACCAAACAAAATTTAAGGTAAGTACTTTTTAAATTTCCGATCTGATATATTTATAACTAAACTTTTAAGTGAAGTTGACTTTTCACCGTCCCTTAAACTATAAATTGATTCTAAACTCCCATTAAAATTACATTTGCTATTTGTGGTGACGGTATATGATTTTCAAGTTTTATTTTACAGTATCTTTTGATTAAATTATTTGGTAAATATACAGAATAGTTAACAAAGCCCCCATAAAATGTTAAGAATTGTTTTCTAAATAATATCGTTATTTCAGCACGGTCCATAAACTGCACAATAACTTAGAATTTTTATTCTTGTTTAAAATAATTTCAACATCAGGTCATAGACGGCCATGTTGATTTGTGAATTTGTTAAACACTTCTAATTTTAAGCTAAGGCTTGAATAATTGTGGGAACGCGATGCTCGGAGAAACTTAAGGGTCAGTGACAGGTGCTCAAGTGAAAAAAACCTGGCTAAAATATAGTAATGAACATTTTCTCGGTAGGGCTCAAGCCTATAATACACTCCTCTGAAAAGGGAACTTTTAAAATGTGAGTAAAAGAGGCAGGTGCTTGATCCCGTCCCCTCCCCCCCACACACACACTCTGCACGTTAACGAGGTAAATTCTACGGGAGATTCCTTGTCAAGCTATATGGATACATTTCTTTGGCGGTGCCAGTTAAATGGAGCAAAATAGCACGGAAGAATTCGAGTCAATAGATTAATAACATTTCCACCTTTTTTTTTTTCGTTTTTTTTTTTCCTAATCTGTTACATAGAGCTGAATTTTGGGATATGTGAAAACCTAGGGTAAATGTATGAGTGTGTATATGTGCACATTAAAAAGTCTGGTAAATTTTTTACTTTAACTGCAATTTTAACTTGAACATAAAAGTCGTGTGAGTGTTCAGCTGTACTTAAAATAAATTTTACCCGACTTTTTCGTTTTCGGGTATGCTGAAAACAATCCATTAAAATCTGGATATGTAGACATTTTTCCCCCAGTATATTATTTTAAGAATTTCAGTGGCCGTCGCCATTCTTAACGTGAAGGGGGGTGGGTATAACACGCATGCGCATTAATACTTTTTTTTTCAGTTGGGGGGGGGAATCTGTCCGCCAGTGAAAACATAATGGATTACATTGGATAATAAACGTCTTAATATTCAGAGAACTACTCGTCTGCCTCAAATTTCAATGTGATATTCGTTTTCAGCATACACGAAAACCTATATGAGTCGTCAGTTTAATGGTGCAGTTAATTCAATTTACAGTTAAAGAAAAAATATTTGATTCTCTATTTTCCCACAAATATTTAAAACTCTTTAAAATTAAAAAAAAAAAATGGCAGAAAATTTTATGTACTTTTGCGTTGGGTAAAAAAAAAAATGACAGTACACCGAAAATTATGCAAATTAATCCAGTATTTTTTTTTTTTTTTTTTTTTTTTTTTGTAATCTAAACAAACTTGATCGGTGACATCATTCGCCAGACTTTTTTGTCATTATTTAAGACATGACTCAAGTTTCAAACTTGAATTTAAATGTAAGAGTTAACAAAGCGTCTAACTTCTCATTAAGAATGACTTTCTAAATTTTATTTTGAAAGCAAACATACAGAATTAATATACGCAAATTTTGGTGTACTGTCTTTTTTTACCTTATGGGTAAGTACATAAAGTTTTTGTGTGTTTATTTATTTGCTAAACTTTTACTTTCCTCCTTAACAATCACCTTTAAAATGACTATATGGCTTCGAGTATGGTAGAAACGAATACTGCATTAAAATTTGCTGCAAACAAGTAGTTTTCCTGATATTAAGATATGTAATTACTTATGCACGCATACAACAATGGCCACCACTTGTAACATAAGGAATTGGATTGCTTAAAATCTGGAAAACTACCTGTTTGCAGAAAATTTAAATGCGGTATTTGTTTTCAGCATACCCGAAAACAAATTTGGTTGTCATTTTAAAGGTGACTTAATGTGGAAAATAAAAAATTTACCATTTATTTAAAATTTTAAAAAACTTGGAATGTAAATTTTCGATTTCATTCTCAATCTCCTTAATAATTAATTATACCCACCTGGTGTTGCCCGGGCGTCGTTTCTGCTTTCATTGTATACTAGCAGGATCCGTGGAAATTCCACGGAATGAGTATATTTAATCAACAACTGTTTTTATAACGTTTTTTTCTTTTTAACAAAAATCTATTTGCTGCGTTTTATTGGTTTAAGATTTCTGTAAAAATAGGGCCCATTATTTTTTTAAATATAAACCCGACTCAAATGAGATAAACTAATAAGTACTATGTACATAGTTCCATATATGAAAAGAAAATATATATGAAGATCGATGCTTACGTTGGGTCAGTCCATCCGTCGAGAGATAAAGGAACCAATATGGGTGAAGTATCGTTTATGGTCAAGGGGGTGGAGGTGGTTTAAAACCTATAAAAGAGGTTCTTCCATTCCCTCCCGAGTCGAATTTTAGTTATCGTGGCGACTACACCAGGCAGTTTGACTTGCTCCGGCAAGCATTTTTCATACTGTTGTAACTGGACCCGGTTGGGGAGTCGCTAAAAGAGTGTCGCATGTCGGCCCATATTTTTTTTTTCCGACACATATAAATGAAATCACATTGTAAGAGACACTCTGTAATTTACTCTTCCCGTCCAGCACCTCTTGGCAGGCAATGTTCTATTTTTTTTGTCCCGTTTCTTTTGAATGTTCCCTTTTTACGTAATGTTTGATTAACTTTATTTGAAGAATAATTTCACTCCAAATTTCCGAGTTCCTTTCTCACACCATTACAACATTATTGATATGATATTTGAAAACGAGGGTATATTAAAAGGAATTCGCTCTCATATGTTTAAGCCAAATTCTGCTAATTTGACCCCCCCCCTTTTTTTAAAGTTTGACCTTCAAAAAACTGTATTTGGCCTTTTTCAAAGCGTAACGTACGAACTAAGAAAAGAACAAGCAGAATATTATACTTATTTTGCGAAAAAGTTCTTTAACGAAAGAAGCTGTGATTTTTTTTTTTCGTAATTTGTAATTAAGTGTATTCTGTAATGTTTCTGTACTTCTATAAAATATAAACCGAACTGTTTTTTTTTTTTTTTTTTTCCCCTCTCTTATCTTGACTCACGTTGACACACTAATTCCCGCCGGATCACTGAAGTTAAGCAACGTTGAACCTAGTCAGTACTTAATGGGTGACCATTTGGGACTTTCAGGTGCTGTATTTGCTCTCCGCTTATCTCGGCATTGTTTCCAGTTGTCCTGTCCTTGCCACTGGATTCAGTGTTGATTCAATAGAGGTCTGGTTATGGATTGCGCAACGCTTATATCACACTTACACGCGCAACATTCCCTATAGGGTGTATTCTCAGTCTTTCGAGACTGAACGGAGGCATCGATTTATTTTTTTAAATTCTGCACGTGCATTACTGTCACGAGACCGCTTTTGGTTTCATTTTGAAGAGCGCAGAACAGGGGAAGACAATACAATTTCAAAACCGTCAAAATGTCAACCACACAATAGCACAATAAAATATCTGAACATTTTATTGAATTAAAATAAATTCAGAAAATTCTAATAATGCAACGTAGCTTTCTTTTTTTTTTTCTTTTAATTTTTACACAAAAATTCTGAAATGAGTGAAAGTTGTCAATGTATGACTTAAAATTTCTGAAGTTTTGAACAATCATTGGAATAAGTGACTTTTTTTTTCTTTTTTTCTTTTTTTTGAGAAAACGAAACAAGTTTTCTCTTCACAAGTTCAATTTTCGTAACAAGTAAAATATAACTATTAAAATTCATAGTTTGAACAGCGTTTGGAATGCGTGTGACTTTATTTTATTTTGAGAAGACATTTTCGATTTTCTGGGATTCCGAAATTGCATTATCTCCCCCTGATCTGCGCCCTTCAATATGTAACAAAGAAAAAAGAAAAAAAATGTGTACGGTGACTGTTATGCCGAAAATTCTAAATGAAAAGTTGCAAAAAGATTTTTAATGTGGTTTTAAACAAAAACAACAGTACTTACTTTAGTGCCATGTCGAAAGTAGTAATATATTAAAAAATTACGAAAATTCATGGAGTAGAAAATTATTTATAGTTAAAAGTAATTTTACAGAAAAACTGGAGGGAATTTTCATTTTCCATAGATGTGAACACATGAAGATTGCGAATATAGGAGGCATACTTCATTTTCGTCACTTTAATAGCTGATGTACTGTTTTAGACCATAGCGATAGACTTTTGTGTTTTTAGTAAAAGAAAAAAAGTTGTTCTTATCGATGAATTTTCTTAATTTTTGGATATGTTACTATTTTCGCCATCGCAGTTAAGTATTATTGTTGTTGCTTTTTTTTTTGTTTTGTTTTTTTTACAAAGGCATCACCACATTATCAAGGCCCAGAGGCCACTCAAGGATAAGGGTTAAAGAGTGTACAGTAGATGTTCGTCAATATAGTAATCATTAGTAATGAAAATTTGGTAAATTTAATAACTTATATGGAACGGCTCATCAAGAACTTATTTACTTTAGACTTGAACACAACCATATTGTAGTCAGCCGGAAAGCAGGAAAACGGAAGACAATTCCACAGGCGTGCAGTTCTAAGAAAGAAGCTTTGTTCATGGAATCTACGTTTAGGTTTAGGCACAGATAAAGAGTGGGGGAAATTATTGATAGTGTTTACAGCTAGACGAGTGTTTCTTGTGAAAGTTTGGCGAGGGGGGACCATAGATTGAAGCTCAGTTGAACACTTTCCATGAAAATAACGATACATCAGAGACAAACTCGCAACATCTCTTCTGTGAGATAGAGGTTGCAAGGAGGAGAAAAGGACATCTCCTACGAGGCTACGAAGTCTATTTTGAACTCTATCAAGGCAGGACAAGTCCTTTCTAGCAGCTCCTGCCCAGATGTGGCAACAGTATTCCACCCTTGGACGTACCTGGCTCTTATATAGATAGAGAATAGCATCAGCAGTGAGATATCTACTGGATCGATAGAAAGATCCCACCATTTTTCCAGCGGCCTTGGCAACAGATTTGATATACGTGTTCCATTTAAGATCAGGAGTAATGGTCAAGCCCAGAAGCTTGTCAAAACTTGAGGCCTCCTGAAGGCTTAAAACGACATATTAAAAATAAAAATAAATCTGTCGACTCTACCTTAACGAGCACCACATGTAAGAAAAAACATTTTCGTTCTCCTGATTCTGAAATGCATTATCTCCTCCTGTTCTGCGCTCTTCAATATGAAACAAAAAAGCTGTTCGGTAACCATTATGCCAAAAATTCTAAATGAAAAGTTGCAATATTAACAAAAATCTCGGGCAACTTCGCGTCGGCATCTTCCGGCAGGTTACGTAAGTATTTGGAAGATGAAGCTATCATCGGTGCTAATAGTACCGCGCTATTTTTTATTTTTATTTTTTTTTAATAGTATTATCGAATTAAATTCAATTTTTACAATAGTTTTGTTTGTCAAATTGCTAAATGAAAGAGCAGAATAGTTACAAAAACCCTCCCCATATTAAAAATGGCTTTATAAATGATAACTTTATTTCAGCGCGGTAACATAAGTGCATAAGTATCCTATTATCTAACCAGCTGTTGGAAGACAGGTTTTTTTTTTCAAACTGAAAGTCATTAAACCACAAACGAATCTACATGAATAAAACAAATGTGTCTGTGTTTTTATGTGAAAATATTTAACCGATAAACTATTAAACTGGTCACATACCACTGAAATAAACAGGAAATAGTGATTATACACCAAGGATGGTTTATAACGAGTAAAATCTTTGTTTGGCTGAATAACGCGTACAGAAATATGTCGGCAAGTTGAAATGCAATATACTCATTTCAACTTGTCGACATATTTCTATTATTTTTGCACATGCGCAAATTCACTCATAGCATGTAGTGGTTTGATTTTAAATCATTCGGTGCTTGTGCACTTTGTCACCGCACTATTTTTAAATGTTTTATTTTTCTGGTTAAATTCAAGTTTCAGGATATCATTTATTAAATTGTTAGATGGAAGCACAGAATAGTTACCAAACACCCTCCCCATGTTAAGAATGGCTTTCAAAATAACATTATTTCAGCACGGTAACAAAAGTTCATAAGTACTAATCTTTCTTTTTTTATTATCTGTCAATAACTCAAACAGTAGGGAACGAGGTTGGATTGCTAAATGTTTTGGTTTCAAATCGAATTGATGGCATCCAAATCATTATTTTTTAACTTTTGAAATCGGTATTATGTATTAGTTACAATATAATATCCAATGGAGAATTCTCCTTGTAATAATAAATACGAAATCTGCCTGAATTAAAATATATTTGAGCGTATTTTACAATCGGTCAGGGTCGGGTGCATCCGCATAGTTTTTAATTGAAAAAAAAAATCTTTCAACGTCATGTTAAGAATGGCTTTCTAAACAGAAAACCCTTCAAAACACGACGGAGGGGAAAGATGGTGTTTTAAAATTGATCGTCCGTCAGTCTTTACTGAGGCACCTTCTGATTGCTCACATAACCTGCCGGAAGATGCCGACGCGAATTGCCATAGATTCGATTGTAAACTGGATAAGTGTCGTATTACATAAAAATCGAAACTTTATCTTTCTGATTGATTGAAAAAAAAGTCGTTTGAAAAGTTATAGCTTTTATTTGTATAGTTCGGCAAATGTCGGAACTTGACTCGGCTTTTTCCGTTGAGTCGGAACTGCTTACGTCACAGGAACACCTACACCACTCTTAACATGCATTAATTACTTACGATAACAAACAAATAATTCTATCACGTCCTTGACTACTACAGGGTGGAACGATAAAATTGTCGCCGTAGAAAAGACGTGATTCCATTTCCGTTTGATGAAAACCGGTTTTCTTTTGTTGCAGACCATCCACTAGTTGGCCAGTTGTGTACAAATCCTAAGAGCGATAGTGGCCTTCTATCATGTCTGAAAGTGATACAATGTTCAACGACCGAGATCTGTAATACGCTGCTGTACAACTTCTGCTTTTTACCGATCCAACTTATAACAGGACCATTGCCAGCACTCTCAAAATGCATCGCTTGATTGCCACGAATAACAGACGTACCCAGGGTGAAGAAAAGTTTCCGGCCACGGTTATGGTTTTTGGTGTGGTTTTTAAGTGAGGGCCATATCATGCCACCTCACATCTTCGAGGTCGTATCGTAGAACTAACATTAAGAATTTCATTTTGCAAATACAAACGTTTTGGTCTTGAATGCCCCCCCCCCCCGAATCTGTCCACGTCGCGTCTGTTAGTCAGTGACAGAAATCGGAATTCTTTGGAACGTATATATTTTTTCTTTTCTTTTGAAAAGTAAATGCGCTTTCTTTAAGTTCCAATTTTTTTTCAATCTTGACCTCTCAGCAGCTATTTTTACCAGCTAAAAGGCAAATTAAATTTATTCCACATGTCCAAATCCTCTCTCTCTCTCTCTCTCTCTCTATATATATATATATATATATATATATATATATATATATATATATATATATAATTAGTTTTGGGACGATTAATCGGAATCTTAAAAATTAGAATATTTGAGGAAATCACAAAAATTTGTATCGATTTTCCGATGCCAAAAACGATTCGTTTGTCTTTTTTTTATTTGATTTTGTTTTAAGTAAAATCTTCCATTGCTGGCAATAATGATAAAATAAATGTTTATTGACTTTAAACCACGAGTGAAGCTAAAATCGATAGATCTTCCCCCACAAGTATATTTGTACGTTTAACATGTGTGTTTTACGGTAATTAGAGAAAAACAACTATATGGTTAAAAATAGGAATCAATAATTGTATCGGAATCGTCCCCTCTCTCTCTCTCTCTCTCTCTCTCTGTCTGTCTCTCTCTCTCTCTCTCTCATATATATCTCAAGTTTAAAGTTTGTAGACCAAAAATTGATAGAAGTTTGGTCGAGATCATCCCTCGTACACATAATTTATTTTAATCTAAAGTTCGCCGCCTCTAAAAAACATCTTTTTAAGCGTGTCGTGGTACTAATGTTGAGAATTTTGGTTGGTTTAGTAACGTTGGGTCTAGAATAGACACCCCCCCCCCGCAACATCACATCGTGTCCATTAGTAAGTGTCGGAAACCGGAATTCTTTGAAACGTGTGTGTGTGTGTATATATATATATATATATATACACACACACACACACACACACACACACATTCTTTTCAAAAGTAAATGCACTTTCTGGTACGTGTCACCCGTCTTCCTTGAAAGAACTTGAACTTCAAGCTGTTGTTTTATACTGCTAACAAATGTGAACGGCAAAATCAAAGAGAAAAGAAAGCAATAAAAAAAAAAATGAAAGCATATCGATATACAAAATTCAATGACGATATTGCGTTTCTTTTTTTTTCTTTTTCTTCTTCTTCTTCTTAAAAATATTGAAAAAAACGCTTTCTGTCGGCCGATCTATTGTGAATAAGTTTCAAATATCACTTGTATTGGTCTGTCTCATCTGACGTGTAAATATCACTTTCGTAGGTCTGCCAAGGTCCGGTTTGAAACATTGTTAGTTGTATTTCAAGCTTACGTCTTTGTCACCGGTCTGTCGAGCCTTGTCTGAAACCGCGTTGCCGTCGGTCTGTCGGGCCTTGTCTGAAACCGCGTTGCCGTCGGTCTGTCGAGCCTTGTGTCTGAAACCGCGTTGCCGTCGGTCTGTCGAGCCTTGTGTCTGAAACCGCGTTGCCGTCGGTCTGTCGAGCCTTGTGTCTGAAACCGCGTTGCCGTCGGTCTGTCGAGCCTTGTGTCTGAAACCGCGTTGCCGTCGGTCTGTCGAGCCTTGTCTGAAACCTCGTTGCCGTCGGTCTGTCGAGCTTTGGTCCAATTCGTCAACTGGGCTGACCCGCTAGGCTTTTTTGAATCGTCAACTTGATCGTGAAAGTCATAGATCGAATGGGCATATTTTATGAAGTTGCGATCACTTCTTTGTAAGCTTTTGTTTTTATTTCGTTTTCTATAACGTAACGGCGCCGCATGTTTTTTAAGTGACTCTTTACATCTGTGTAGACACGACCATGAACAGCGCCTTCGTGGTTGAAGGGTTCTTAACCGTTTTTTGTTGACTCGCAAAGAACACATATTTGCATTGGATAGCGTTAGGTGATCGGCCCGTACAATCACCACCGCGTGGAGGGAGGGCGGTGGATTACGAATAATAAGCACGTATAAACCCATAATGTGTCTATTCCACTCCTGTTTCCTCGTAGAGTACAATAAAACTCCTGCCATGTAGGCGGGGGCACTTTCTCCTTTATACACTTTGTTCCTATTGACATTGATATATTTGTAGCTACACCTATTTGCATTAATGTTTACTAGCAAACGTGCGCGAGGCCAAAAGATTTCAATGTTTGAAAACAAAACTAACGGTAATGCATTTACGACTTTGCTGGACTTCGTTGTTAAGTTCGCCCTGTCGATTGGGACAGAAATTCGCCGATTGCAACCCCATGCAAAAGGGCGAAAAGTGAAATTGAAGAGCCAACAAAATCTGTTCGGGCAGTACCGTGTGCATTTCCGGTAGAACGCCTCGTATAATTAGCAATAAGCTAACCCCTTTTTCAAAGAGAGAGAGGGGACCGCCTAGAACTGAACAGATCTAGCAAAATGCAGCAGTCAACGGGGAAGAAGCTATTTTAGAAATAGCTTAGGCTCTATTTTGTTCCAAGGAGAAGCTGAAAACTTCCTCGAAAACGAGACCAACTGTAGATGGCGACCTGTAATGCCTATGGGCGGGAATCTTGTAACTGCCATTTTCTGACTTCAGCCTTTGTTTCAGCTGGACGGAAGTTCGAAGACGATCAATCAGATCAATCGGTTGATCACATCATACCATAGTATCTATAAATTCAACCTGATTCTTTAAAATAAAATAAAATAAAATAAAAAACAAAATCTTATTTTTTTTTCCTAGATATACTAGAAGGGTACTTGGCCTTTTGGTCAAGATCAAAGTGTAGTATCTGTTCTTCAGATGCTGCACTTCATTTTCTTGTTCTCTTTCGGTGGAGGAGAAATCCTTCACGACTGAGACAATTTTTATTTTTGTACCTTTTCTCCACGTTAAAAAACGACCCTGGTGTCTAACTCTGTCCCGTGGGGAGGCATAGTAAATAGGTATACTAGAAGGCGGTGGCCGAAGCTTAATCGTAATTTAAAAAAAATACCGCAAACTTAAAATACTAAGTAATCTCCTCCGGCTGCAATGCACTTGCTGTACCGTTCCAACAACTTCTGGAAGGCCCCATGGAAGTCCTCTTGTGTGAGCATGTCAATGACCCTCGTCACAGTCCCCTTCGATTTCAATTGTCTCATAACGACAGCCTCTAAGGTTTTCTTTGAGCTTAGGGAATAACCAAAAGTTGCAGGGAGCAAAGTCTGGACCATAGCTAGTAAGGAACTGTCTTGATGTCCATCTTGGTCAAATGTTCTGTCGGACCCTCGTCGGTCTGGCAGACCCAGTATGTTTCCACTGGTAACTCTGCCTCTTGGTCTCTGGGTCATACCGGTAGATCCAGCTTTCATCGTAGGTCAGCACAGCATCAAAAACTGCGGGATCTGAATTGATCAACTGGATCGCAAATAATTGTGTGTACAGTTCCCACACTGACACCAAACTGTATTTATTGTCTCTGTAGACACACAACTGTCCTAATCCATGAAATTCTTTATTTGGCCAATCAACTCTGATGTTGTGACTCCCTTACTCCTCCCACACCTCATCGTCTCTTACAGACTCCTTGCCCATCTTGAATCTCTTATGCCACACAAAAACTGATGCTCAATTCATACAAGATGGTCCAAAAGCAGTCTGAAGTATTCCATACGTTTCTGTGGCATTTTTTCAAGTTTAAAACATAATTTTATTGCATATCGTTCTTTTAAAGTGTTCTCATGTGCAGATTGCATTTTTGTAATTCACCAGCTGTGACAATTGGGTTTTAGTAGGGTGTATTCCAATTTCTGCTGTAGCTGTTCATTTGAACCTGAAATGACAAAAGTTGTTCAGTCATTTCATAAGATGTATCGCAATAACAGACTGAATTTTCAAGAATCTACGACAATTTTAAGTGCCTGTACAAAAAAGTCTGGAAACTTATTGAAGGCAACTGGTAATGCCTTTGGACGGAGTTCTGGTGACGGTGTTATTTTATCACATATAACAATATTAAAATATAGTTTTGTCAGCGAGAAAATATACAGAAGTCTTTGTATTTACCGAAATTCCAATTTCTACAACTGTGATGTTTTTAAGGAGTTTCTTTAGGCTGGATTTTCGGCTACTAGTGCAGCGTCCTTATACCGGTTTCTGCATGGAATTTTATTGATTATTCCAGATGGTTCCGAAAGTGTTCTAAATAGAATATTTTAATATTCTATACATTTTCATAAATAAAATGAAACATCATGATACATTTTATAAGGAAAAAATACACCTTATAACAGAACACACAACTATCAGCATCTTTTGAAGAATATAATTTAATTAAAATGTAGAAAGTAAGTTTTCTAAAATAACGTTCACTTATAGGAAGGTTTTCCAACGGGTTTCGTACCGCACACTAGGTGGGGAGCGTTACAAGAATCCAGGTGGGCGGTAGACAAATTTATTGTATAGGGGGTCCCTGAGATCCTTTGGGGGTGGGGGCTGAGAACTTCTAGTAACATTACTAGATGTTTGACAACCTATTTTTTTTTTTTTTGAGAAATTCACAATTCAGTGTGGAAATTGATTGCATCACACTTGTTTTTAATTGGAAAAATTAATTCAACAATCAATACCCTGTAATGTTGACAAAGCTTAAGTGTTTAAAGCTTAAGTGTTTAAAGCTTAAGTGTTTAAAGCTTAAGTGTTTAAAGCTTAAGTGTTTCTTGAATCTGATTGTTTTTTGATTCACATTTTCAACCAGTCTTTCTCCTGGGAATAGAAACTGAATGAATGTAATAAAACGTGTCACACTTCCCATCTCCCACTTTTCGTCTTATCCCCCCCCTACTCTCCATCAATCAACGGAAGAAACTTAAAGAAGAAAATAAAAATTAAATGTTGGCCTCTTTTCGGCCATCAAAAATGATGTTTTATAACTTGTAATAGTTCCGTCCTATGTCATGGAAATAAAAATATTGGCAAATCCTAAACCGTTTAGGTCAATTAATTAGATTTTTTTCTATTAAACACGGAACCAAATATTTCAACCATTTGTTGCTGGTCATTAATAATCTATCAAATATGGAACCAAATATTTCAACCATTTGTTGCTGGTCATTAATAATCTATCAAATATGGAACCATGGAACCAAATATTTCAAAACTTGTTGCTAGTTATCAACAATCTATCAAATATGGAACCAAATATTTCAAAACTTGTTGCTGGTCATTAACAATCTATCAAATATGGAACCAAATATTTCAAAACTTGTTGCTGATCATTAACAATCTATCAAATATGGAATCAAATATTTCAAAACTTGTTGCTAGTCATCAACAATCTATCAAATATGGAACCAAATATTTCAAAACTTGTTGCTAGTCATCAACAATCTATCAAATATGGAACCAAATATTTCAAAACTTGTTGCTAGTCATCAACAATCTATCAAATATGGAACCAAATATTTCAAAACTTGTTGCTGGTCATTAACAATCTATCAAATATGGAACCAAATATTTCAAAACTTGTTGCTAGTCGTCAACAATCTATCAAATATGGAACCAAATATTTCAAAACTTGTTGCTAGTCATCAACAATCTATCAAATATGGAACCAAATATTTTAAAACTTGTTGCTGGTCATTAACAATCTATCAAATATGGAACCAAATATTTCAAAACTTGTTGCTAGTCATTAACAATCTATCAAATATGGAACCAAATATTTCAAAACTTGTTGCTAGTCATTAACAATCTATCAAATATGGAACCAAATATTTTAAAACTTGTTGCTGGTCATAAACAATCTATCAAATATGGAACCAAATATTTCAAAACTTGTTGCTAGTCATCAACAATCTATCAAATATGGAACCAAATATTTTAAAACTTGTTGCTGGTCATAAACAATCTATCAAATATGGAACCAAATATTTCAAAACTTGTTGCTAGTCATTAACAATCTATCAAATATGGAACCAAATATTTCAAAACTTGTTGCTAGTCATTAACAATCTATCAAATATGGAACCAAATATTTCAAAACTTGTTGCTAGTCATCAACAATCTATCAAATATGGAACCAAATATTTAAAACTTGTTGCTAGTCATCAACAATCTATCAAATATGGAACCAAATATTTCAAAACTTGTTGCTGGTCATTAACAATCTATCAAATATGGAACCAAATATTTCAAAACTTGTTGCTAGTCATTAACAATCTATCAAATATGGAACCAAATATTTTAAAACTTGTTGCTGGTCATAAACAATCTATCAAATATGGAACCAAATATTTCAAAACTTGTTGCTAGTCATCAACAATCTATCAAATATGGAACCAAATATTTTAAAACTTGTTGCTGGTCATAAACAATCTATCAAATATGGAACCAAATATTTCAAAACTTGTTGCTAGTCATTAACAATCTATCAAATATGGAACCAAATATTTAAAACTTGTTGCTGGTCATAAACAATCTATCAAATATGGAACCAAATATTTCAAAACTTGTTGCTAGTCATTAACAATCTATCAAATATGGAACCAAATATTTTAAAACTTGTTGCTGGTCATAAACAATCTATCAAATATGGAACCAAATATTTCAAAACTTGTTGCTAGTCATCAACAATCTATCAAATATGGAACCAAATATTTTAAAACTTGTTGCTGGTCATAAACAATCTATCAAATATGGAACCAAATATTTCAAAACTTGTTGCTAGTCATTAACAATCTATCAAATATGGAACCAAATATTTCAAAACTTGTTGCTGGTCATAAACAATCTATCAAATATGGAACCAAATATTTCAAAACTTGTTGCTAGTCATTAACAATCTATCAAATATGGAACCAAATATTTTAAAACTTGTTGCTGGTCATTAACAATCTATCAAATATGGAACCAAATATTTCAAAACTTGTTGCTAGTCATTAACAATCTATCAAATATGGAACCAAATATTTCAAAACTTGTTGCTAGTCATTAACAATCTATCAAATATGGAACCAAATATTTTAAAACTTGTTGCTGGTCATTAACAATCTATCAAATATGGAACCAAATATTTCAAAACTTGTTGCTAGTCATTAACAATCTATCAAATATGGAACCAAATATTTTAAAACTTGTTGCTGGTCATAAACAATCTATCAAATATGGAACCAAATATTTCAAAACTTGTTGCTAGTCATCAACAATCTATCAAATATGGAACCAAATATTTTAAAACTTGTTGCTGGTCATAAACAATCTATCAAATATGGAACCAAATATTTCAAAACTTGTTGCTAGTCATTAACAATCTATCAAATATGGAACCAAATATTTCAAAACTTGTTGCTAGTCATTAACAATCTATCAAATATGGAACCAAATATTTCAAAACTTGTTGCTAGTCATTAACAATCTATCAAATATGGAACCAAATATTTCAAAACTTGTTGCTAGTCATTAACAATCTATCAAATATGGAACCAAATATTTCAAAACTTGTTGCTAGTCATTAACAATCTATCAAATATGGAACCAAATATTTCAAAACTTGTTGCTAGTCATTAACAATCTATCAAATATGGAACCAAATATTTCAAAACTTGTTGCTAGTCATTAACAATCTATCAAATATGGAACCAAATATTTCAAAACTTGTTGCTAGTCATTAACAATCTATCAAATATGGAACCAAATATTTCAAAACTTGTTGCTAGTCATTAACAATCTATCAAATATGGAACCAAATATTTCAAAACTTGTTGCTAGTCATCAACAATCTATCAAATATGGAACCAAATATTTTAAAACTTGTTGCTAGTCATCAACAATCTATCAAATATGGAACCAAATATTTAAAACTTGTTGCTAGTCATTAACAATCTATCAAATATGGAACCAAATATTTCAAAACTTGTTGCTAGTCATTAACAATCTATCAAATATGGAACCAAATATTTAAAACTTGTTGCTAGTCATCAACAATCTATCAAATCTGGAACCAAATATTTCAAAACTTGTTGCTGGTCATTAACAATCTATCAAATATGGAACCAAATATTTCAAAACTTGTTGCTAGTCATCAACAATCTATCAAATATGGAACCAAATATTTCAAAACTTGTTGCTGGTCATTAACAATCTATCAAATATGGAACCAAATATTTCAAAACTTGTTGCTAGTCATCAACAATCTATCAAATATGGAACCAAATATTTCAAAACTTGTTGCTGGTCATTAACAATCTATCAAATATGGAACCAAATATTTCAAAACTTGTTGCTAGTCATTAACAATCTATCAAATATGGAACCAAATATTTAAAACTTGTTGCTAGTCATCAACAATCTATCAAATCTGGAACCAAATATTTCAAAACTTGTTGCTGGTCATTAACAATCTATCAAATATGGAACCAAATATTTCAAAACTTGTTGCTAGTCATCAACAATCTATCAAATATGGAACCAAATATTTCAAAACTTGTTGCTGGTCATTAACAATCTATCAAATATGGAACCAAATATTTCAAAACTTGTTGCTAGTCATTAACAATCTATCAAATATGGAACCAAATATTTTAAAACTTGTTGCTGGTCATTAACAATCTATCAAATATGGAACCAAATATTTCAAAACTTGTTGCTAGTCATCAACAATCTATCAAATATGGAACCAAATATTTTAAAACTTGTTGCTGGTCATAAACAATCTATCAAATATGGAACCAAATATTTCAAAACTTGTTGCTAGTCATTAACAATCTATCAAATATGGAACCAAATATTTAAAACTTGTTGCTAGTCATCAACAATCTATCAAATCTGGAACCAAATATTTCAAAACTTGTTGCTGGTCATTAACAATCTATCTAATATGGAACCAAATATTTCAAAACTTGTTGCTAGTCATCAACAATCTATCAAATCTGGAACCAAATATTTCAAAACTTGTTGCTGGTCATTAACAATCTATCTAATATGGAACCAAATATTTCAAAACTTGTTGCTAGTCATTAACAATCTATCAAATATGGAACCAAATATTTTAAAACTTGTTGCTGGTCATTAACAATCTATCTAATATGGAACCAAATATTTCAAAACTTGTTGCTAGTCATCAACAATCTATCAAATATGGAACCAAATATTTCAAAACTTGTTGCTGGTCATTAACAATCTATCAAATATGGAACCAAATATTTCAAAACTTGTTGCTAGTCATTAACAATCTATCAAATATGGAACCAAATATTTCAAAACTTGTTGCTGGTCATTAACAATCTATCTAATATGGAACCAAATATTTCAAAACTTGTTGCTAGTCATTAACAATCTATCAAATATGGAACCAAATATTTCAAAACTTGTTGCTGGTCATTAACAATCTATCAAATATGGAACCAAATATTTCAAAACTTGTTGCTGGTCATTAACAATCTATCAAATATGGAACCAAATATTTAAAACTTGTTGCTAGTCATTAACAATCTATCAAATATGGAACCAAATATTTCAAAACTTGTTGCTGGTCATTAACAATCTATCAAATATGGAACCAAATATTTCAAAACTTGTTGCTAGTTATTAACAATCTATCAAATATGGAACCAAATATTTAAAAACTTGTTGCTGGTCATTAACAATCTATCAAATATGGAACCAAATATTTCAAAACTTGTTGCTAGTCATTAACAATCTATCAAATATGGAACCAAATATTTCAAAACTTGTTGCTAGTCATTAACAATCTATCAAATATGGAACCAAATATTTCAAAACTTGTTGCTAGTCATTAACAATCTATCAAATATGGAACCAAATATTTCAAAACTTGTTGCTGGTCATTAACAATCTATCAAATATGGAACCAAATATTTAAAACTTGTTGCTAGTCATTAACAATCTATCAAATATGGAACCAAATATTTCAAAACTTGTTGCTGGTCATTAACAATCTATCAAATATGGAACCAAATATTTAAAACTTGTTGCTAGTCATTAACAATCTATCAAATCTGGAACCAAATATTTCAAAACTTGTTGCTGGTCATTAACAATCTATCAAATATGGAACCAAATATTTAAAACTTGTTGCTGGTCATTAACAATCTATCAAATATGGAACCAAATATTTCAAAACTTGTTGCTGGTCATTAACAATCTATCAAATATGGAACCAAATATTTCAAAACTTGTTGCTAGTCATCAACAATCTATCAAATCTGGAACCAAATATTTCAAAACTTGTTGCTGGTCATTAACAATCTATCAAATATGGAACCAAATATTTCAAAACTTGTTGCTAGTTATTAACAATCTATCAAATATGGAACCAAATATTTAAAACTTGTTGCTAGTCATTAACAATCTATCAAATATGGAACCAAATATTTCAAAACTTGTTGCTAGTCATTAACAATCTATCAAATATGGAACCAAATATTTCAAAACTTGTTGCTAGTCATCAACAATCTATAAAATATGGAACCAAATATTTCAAAACTTGTTGCTAGTCATCAACAATCTATCAAATATGGAACCAAATATTTCAGAACTTGTTGCTAGTCATCAACAATCTATCAAATATGGAACCAAATATTTCAAAACTTGTTGCTGGTCATTAACAATCTATCAAATATGGAATCACATATTTCAAAACTTGTTGCTAGTCATCAACAATCTATCAAATATGGAACCAAATATTTCAAAACTTGTTGCTAGTCATCAACAATCTATCAAATATGGAACCAAATATTTCAAAACTTGTTGCTGGTCATTAACAATCTATCAAATATGGAACCAAATATTTCAAAACTTGTTGCTAGTCATCAACAATCTATCAAATATGGAACCAAATATTTTAAAACTTGTTGCTGGTCATAAACAATCTATCAAATATGGAACCAAATATTTCAAAACTTGTTGCTAGTCATTAACAATCTATCAAATATGGAACCAAATATTTAAAACTTGTTGCTAGTCATCAACAATCTATCAAATCTGGAACCAAATATTTCAAAACTTGTTGCTGGTCATTAACAATCTATCTAATATGGAACCAAATATTTCAAAACTTGTTGCTAGTCATCAACAATCTATCAAATCTGGAACCAAATATTTCAAAACTTGTTGCTGGTCATTAACAATCTATCTAATATGGAACCAAATATTTCAAAACTTGTTGCTAGTCATTAACAATCTATCAAATATGGAACCAAATATTTTAAAACTTGTTGCTGGTCATTAACAATCTATCTAATATGGAACCAAATATTTCAAAACTTGTTGCTAGTCATCAACAATCTATCAAATATGGAACCAAATATTTCAAAACTTGTTGCTGGTCATTAACAATCTATCAAATATGGAACCAAATATTTCAAAACTTGTTGCTAGTCATTAACAATCTATCAAATATGGAACCAAATATTTCAAAACTTGTTGCTGGTCATTAACAATCTATCTAATATGGAACCAAATATTTCAAAACTTGTTGCTAGTCATTAACAATCTATCAAATATGGAACCAAATATTTCAAAACTTGTTGCTGGTCATTAACAATCTATCAAATATGGAACCAAATATTTCAAAACTTGTTGCTGGTCATTAACAATCTATCAAATATGGAACCAAATATTTAAAACTTGTTGCTAGTCATTAACAATCTATCAAATATGGAACCAAATATTTCAAAACTTGTTGCTAGTCATTAACAATCTATCAAATATGGAACCAAATATTTCAAAACTTGTTGCTAGTCATTAACAATCTATCAAATATGGAACCAAATATTTCAAAACTTGTTGCTAGTCATTAACAATCTATCAAATATGGAACCAAATATTTCAAAACTTGTTGCTGGTCATTAACAATCTATCAAATATGGAACCAAATATTTCAAAACTTGTTGCTGGTCATTAACAATCTATCAAATATGGAACCAAATATTTAAAACTTGTTGCTAGTCATTAACAATCTATCAAATATGGAACCAAATATTTCAAAACTTGTTGCTAGTCATTAACAATCTATCAAATATGGAACCAAATATTTCAAAACTTGTTGCTAGTCATTAACAATCTATCAAATATGGAACCAAATATTTCAAAACTTGTTGCTAGTCATTAACAATCTATCAAATATGGAACCAAATATTTCAAAACTTGTTGCTAGTCATTAACAATCTATCAAATATGGAACCAAATATTTCAAAACTTGTTGCTAGTCATCAACAATCTATCAAATATGGAACCAAATATTTCAAAACTTGTTGCTAGTCATTAACAATCTATCAAATATGGAACCAAATATTTCAAAACTTGTTGCTGGTCATTAACAATCTATCAAATATGGAACCAAATATTTAAAACTTGTTGCTAGTCATTAACAATCTATCAAATATGGAACCAAATATTTCAAAACTTGTTGCTGGTCATTAACAATCTATCAAATATGGAACCAAATATTTCAAAACTTGTTGCTAGTCATTAACAATCTATCAAATATGGAACCAAATATTTCAAAACTTGTTGCTAGTCATTAACAATCTATCAAATATGGAACCAAATATTTCAAAACTTGTTGCTGGTCATTAACAATCTATCAAATATGGAACCAAATATTTCAAAACTTGTTGCTAGTCATTAACAATCTATCAAATATGGAACCAAATATTTCAAAACTTGTTGCTAGTCATCAACAATCTATCAAATATGGAACCAAATATTTCAAAACTTGTTGCTAGTCATTAACAATCTATCAAATATGGAACCAAATATTTCAAAACTTGTTGCTAGTCATTAACAATCTATCAAATATGGAACCAAATATTTCAAAACTTGTTGCTAGTCATCAACAATCTATCAAATATGGAACCAAATATTTCAAAACTTGTTGCTAGTCATTAACAATCTATCAAATATGGAACCAAATATTTCAAAACTTGTTGCTAGTCATTAACAATCTATCAAATATGGAACCAAATATTTCAAAACTTGTTGCTAGTCATTAACAATCTATCAAATATGGAACCAAATATTTCAAAACTTGTTGCTAGTCATTAACAATCTATCAAATATGGAACCAAATATTTCAAAACTTGTTGCTAGTCATCAACAATCTATCAAATATGGAACCAAATATTTCAAAACTTGTTGCTAGTCATTAACAATCTATCAAATATGGAACCAAATATTTCAAAACTTGTTGCTAGTCATCAACAATCTATCAAATATGGAACCAAATATTTCAAAACTTGTTGCTAGTCATTAACAATCTATCAAATATGGAACCAAATATTTCAAAACTTGTTGCTAGTCATCAACAATCTATCAAATATGGAACCAAATATTTCAAAACTTGTTGCTAGTCATTAACAATCTATCAAATATGGAACCAAATATTTCAAAACTTGTTGCTAGTCATCAACAATCTATCAAATATGGAACCAAATATTTCAAAACTTGTTGCTAGTCATCAACAATCTATCAAATATGGAACCAAATATTTCAAAACTTGTTGCTAGTCATTAACAATCTATCAAATATGGAACCAAATATTTCAAAACTTGTTGCTAGTCATTAACAATCTATCAAATATGGAACCAAATATTTCAAAACTTGTTGCTAGTCATCAACAATCTATCAAATATGGAACCAAATATTTCAAAACTTGTTGCTAGTCATTAACAATCTATCAAATATGGAACCAAATATTTCAAAACTTGTTGCTAGTCATCAACAATCTATCAAATATGGAACCAAATATTTCAAAACTTGTTGCTAGTCATCAACAATCTATCAAATATGGAACCAAATATTTCAAAACTTGTTGCTAGTCATTAACAATCTATCAAATATGGAACCAAATATTTCAAAACTTGTTGCTAGTCATTAACAATCTATCAAATATGGAACCAAATATTTCAAAACTTGTTGCTAGTCATCAACAATCTATCAAATATGGAACCAAATATTTCAAAACTTGTTGCTAGTCATTAACAATCTATCAAATATGGAACCAAATATTTCAAAACTTGTTGCTAGTCATTAACAATCTATCAAATATGGAACCAAATATTTCAAAACTTGTTGCTAGTCATCAACAATCTATCAAATATGGAACCAAATATTTCAAAACTTGTTGCTAGTCATCAACAATCTATCAAATATGGAACCAAATATTTCAAAACTTGTTGCTAGTCATTAACAATCTATCAAATATGGAACCAAATATTTCAAAACTTGTTGCTAGTCATTAACAATCTATCAAATATGGAACCAAATATTTCAAAACTTGTTGCTGGTCATTAACAATCTATCAAATATGGAACCAAATATTTCAAAACTTGTTGCTAGTCATTAACAATCTATCAAATATGGAACCAAATATTTCAAAACTTGTTGCTGGTCATTAACAATCTATCAAATATGGAACCAAATATTTCAAAACTTGTTGCTAGTCATTAACAATCTATCAAATATGGAACCAAATATTTCAAAACTTGTTGCTGGTCATTAACAATCTATCAAATATGGAACCAAATATTTAAAACTTGTTGCTAGTCATTAACAATCTATCAAATATGGAACCAAATATTTCAAAACTTGTTGCTAGTCATTAACAATCTATCAAATATGGAACCAAATATTTCAAAACTTGTTGCTGGTCATTAACAATCTATCAAATATGGAACCAAATATTTCAAAACTTGTTGCTAGTCATCAACAATCTATCAAATATGGAACCAAATATTTCAAAACTTGTTGCTAGTCATTAACAATCTATCAAATATGGAACCAAATATTTCAAAACTTGTTGCTAGTCATTAACAATCTATCAAATATGGAACCAAATATTTCAAAACTTGTTGCTAGTCATCAACAATCTATCAAATATGGAACCAAATATTTCAAAACTTGTTGCTAGTCATTAACAATCTATCAAATATGGAACCAAATATTTCAAAACTTGTTGCTGGTCATTAACAATCTATCAAATATGGAACCAAATATTTCAAAACTTGTTGCTAGTCATTAACAATCTATCAAATATGGAACCAAATATTTCAAAACTTGTTGCTAGTCATTAACAATCTATCAAATATGGAACCAAATATTTCAAAACTTGTTGCTGGTCATTAACAATCTATCAAATATGGAACCAAATATTTCAAAACTTGTTGCTAGTCATTAACAATCTATCAAATATGGAACCAAATATTTCAAAACTTGTTGCTAGTCATCAACAATCTATCAAATATGGAACCAAATATTTCAAAACTTGTTGCTAGTCATTAACAATCTATCAAATATGGAACCAAATATTTCAAAACTTGTTGCTAGTCATTAACAATCTATCAAATATGGAACCAAATATTTCAAAACTTGTTGCTAGTCATTAACAATCTATCAAATATGGAACCAAATATTTCAAAACTTGTTGCTAGTCATTAACAATCTATCAAATATGGAACCAAATATTTCAAAACTTGTTGCTAGTCATCAACAATCTATCAAATATGGAACCAAATATTTCAAAACTTGTTGCTGGTCATTAACAATCTATCAAATATGGAACCAAATATTTCAAAACTTGTTGCTGGTCATTAACAATCTATCAAATATGGAACCAAATATTTCAAAACTTGTTGCTAGTCATTAACAATCTATCAAATATGGAACCAAATATTTCCAAACTTGTTGCTAGTCATCAACAATCTATCAAATATGGAACCAAATATTTTAAAACTTGTTGCTGGTCATTAACAATCTATCAAATATGGAACCAAATATTTCAAAACTTGTTGCTAGTCATTAACAATCTATCAAATATGGAACCAAATATTTCAAAACTTGTTGCTAGTCATTAACAATCTATCAAATATGGAACCAAATATTTCAAAACTTGTTGCTAGTCATTAACAATCTATCAAATATGGAACCAAATATTTCAAAACTTGTTGCTGGTCATTAACAATCTATCAAATATGGAACCAAATATTTCAAAACTTGTTGCTAGTCATTAACAATCTATCAAATATGGAACCAAATATTTCAAAACTTGTTGCTAGTCATCAACAATCTATCAAATATGGAACCAAATATTTCAAAACTTGTTGCTAGTCATTAACAATCTATCAAATATGGAACCAAATATTTCAAAACTTGTTGCTAGTCATTAACAATCTATCAAATATGGAACCAAATATTTCAAAACTTGTTGCTAGTCATTAACAATCTATCAAATATGGAACCAAATATTTCAAAACTTGTTGCTAGTCATCAACAATCTATCAAATATGGAACCAAATATTTCAAAACTTGTTGCTAGTCATCAACAATCTATCAAATATGGAACCAAATATTTCAAAACTTGTTGCTAGTCATTAACAATCTATCAAATATGGAACCAAATATTTCAAAACTTGTTGCTAGTCATTAACAATCTATCAAATATGGAACCAAATATTTCAAAACTTGTTGCTGGTCATTAACAATCTATCAAATATGGAACCAAATATTTCAAAACTTGTTGCTAGTCATTAACAATCTATCAAATATGGAACCAAATATTTCAAAACTTGTTGCTGGTCATTAACAATCTATCAAATATGGAACCAAATATTTCAAAACTTGTTGCTAGTCATTAACAATCTATCAAATATGGAACCAAATATTTCAAAACTTGTTGCTGGTCATTAACAATCTATCAAATATGGAACCAAATATTTAAAACTTGTTGCTAGTCATTAACAATCTATCAAATATGGAACCAAATATTTCAAAACTTGTTGCTGGTCATTAACAATCTATCAAATATGGAACCAAATATTTAAAACTTGTTGCTAGTCATTAACAATCTATCAAATCTGGAACCAAATATTTCAAAACTTGTTGCTGGTCATTAACAATCTATCAAATATGGAACCAAATATTTAAAACTTGTTGCTAGTCATTAACAATCTATCAAATATGGAACCAAATATTTCAAAACTTGTTGCTGGTCATTAACAATCTATCAAATATGGAACCAAATATTTCAAAACTTGTTGCTAGTCATTAACAATCTATCAAATATGGAACCAAATATTTCAAAACTTGTTGCTAGTCATTAACAATCTATCAAATATGGAACCAAATATTTAAAACTTGTTGCTAGTCATTAACAATCTATCAAATATGGAACCAAATATTTCAAAACTTGTTGCTGGTCATTAACAATCTATCAAATATGGAACCAAATATTTCAAAACTTGTTGCTAGTCATCAACAATCTATCAAATATGGAACCAAATATTTCAAAACTTGTTGCTAGTCATTAACAATCTATCAAATATGGAACCAAATATTTCAAAACTTGTTGCTAGTCATTAACAATCTATCAAATATGGAACCAAATATTTCAAAACTTGTTGCTAGTCATTAACAATCTATCAAATATGGAACCAAATATTTCAAAACTTGTTGCTAGTCATTAACAATCTATCAAATATGGAACCAAATATTTCAAAACTTGTTGCTAGTCATCAACAATCTATCAAATATGGAACCAAATATTTCAAAACTTGTTGCTAGTCATTAACAATCTATCAAATATGGAACCAAATATTTCAAAACTTGTTGCTAGTCATTAACAATCTATCAAATATGGAACCAAATATTTCAAAACTTGTTGCTAGTCATTAACAATCTATCAAATATGGAACCAAATATTTCAAAACTTGTTGCTAGTCATTAACAATCTATCAAATATGGAACCAAATATTTCAAAACTTGTTGCTAGTCATCAACAATCTATCAAATATGGAACCAAATATTTCAAAACTTGTTGCTGGTCATTAACAATCTATCAAATATGGAACCAAATATTTCAAAACTTGTTGCTGGTCATTAACAATCTATCAAATATGGAACCAAATATTTCAAAACTTGTTGCTAGTCATTAACAATCTATCAAATATGGAACCAAATATTTCCAAACTTGTTGCTAGTCATCAACAATCTATCAAATATGGAACCAAATATTTTAAAACTTGTTGCTGGTCATTAACAATCTATCAAATATGGAACCAAATATTTCAAAACTTGTTGCTAGTCATTAACAATCTATCAAATATGGAACCAAATATTTCAAAACTTGTTGCTAGTCATTAACAATCTATCAAATATGGAACCAAATATTTCAAAACTTGTTGCTAGTCATTAACAATCTATCAAATATGGAACCAAATATTTCAAAACTTGTTGCTGGTCATTAACAATCTATCAAATATGGAACCAAATATTTCAAAACTTGTTGCTAGTCATTAACAATCTATCAAATATGGAACCAAATATTTCAAAACTTGTTGCTAGTCATCAACAATCTATCAAATATGGAACCAAATATTTCAAAACTTGTTGCTAGTCATTAACAATCTATCAAATATGGAACCAAATATTTCAAAACTTGTTGCTAGTCATTAACAATCTATCAAATATGGAACCAAATATTTCAAAACTTGTTGCTAGTCATTAACAATCTATCAAATATGGAACCAAATATTTCAAAACTTGTTGCTAGTCATCAACAATCTATCAAATATGGAACCAAATATTTCAAAACTTGTTGCTAGTCATCAACAATCTATCAAATATGGAACCAAATATTTCAAAACTTGTTGCTAGTCATTAACAATCTATCAAATATGGAACCAAATATTTCAAAACTTGTTGCTAGTCATTAACAATCTATCAAATATGGAACCAAATATTTCAAAACTTGTTGCTGGTCATTAACAATCTATCAAATATGGAACCAAATATTTCAAAACTTGTTGCTAGTCATTAACAATCTATCAAATATGGAACCAAATATTTCAAAACTTGTTGCTGGTCATTAACAATCTATCAAATATGGAACCAAATATTTCAAAACTTGTTGCTAGTCATTAACAATCTATCAAATATGGAACCAAATATTTCAAAACTTGTTGCTGGTCATTAACAATCTATCAAATATGGAACCAAATATTTAAAACTTGTTGCTAGTCATTAACAATCTATCAAATATGGAACCAAATATTTCAAAACTTGTTGCTGGTCATTAACAATCTATCAAATATGGAACCAAATATTTAAAACTTGTTGCTAGTCATTAACAATCTATCAAATCTGGAACCAAATATTTCAAAACTTGTTGCTGGTCATTAACAATCTATCAAATATGGAACCAAATATTTAAAACTTGTTGCTAGTCATTAACAATCTATCAAATATGGAACCAAATATTTCAAAACTTGTTGCTGGTCATTAACAATCTATCAAATATGGAACCAAATATTTCAAAACTTGTTGCTAGTCATTAACAATCTATCAAATATGGAACCAAATATTTCAAAACTTGTTGCTAGTCATTAACAATCTATCAAATATGGAACCAAATATTTCAAAACTTGTTGCTAGTCATTAACAATCTATCAAATATGGAACCAAATATTTCAAAACTTGTTGCTGGTCATTAACAATCTATCAAATATGGAACCAAATATTTCAAAACTTGTTGCTAGTCATTAACAATCTATCAAATATGGAACCAAATATTTCAAAACTTGTTGCTGGTCATTAACAATCTATCAAATATGGAACCAAATATTTCAAAACTTGTTGCTAGTCATTAACAATCTATCAAATATGGAACCAAATATTTCAAAACTTGTTGCTGGTCATTAACAATCTATCAAATATGGAACCAAATATTTAAAACTTGTTGCTAGTCATTAACAATCTATCAAATATGGAACCAAATATTTCAAAACTTGTTGCTGGTCATTAACAATCTATCAAATATGGAACCAAATATTTAAAACTTGTTGCTAGTCATTAACAATCTATCAAATCTGGAACCAAATATTTCAAAACTTGTTGCTGGTCATTAACAATCTATCAAATATGGAACCAAATATTTAAAACTTGTTGCTAGTCATTAACAATCTATCAAATATGGAACCAAATATTTCAAAACTTGTTGCTGGTCATTAACAATCTATCAAATATGGAACCAAATATTTCAAAACTTGTTGCTGGTCATTAACAATCTATCAAATATGGAACCAAATATTTCAAAACTTGTTGCTAGTCATCAACAATCTATCAAATCTGGAACCAAATATTTCAAAACTTGTTGCTGGTCATTAACAATCTATCAAATATGGAACCAAATATTTCAAAACTTGTTGCTGGTCATTAACAATCCTCGTATTGATTGATGATTCCCGTGATTATTATTTTCATTTTTATCTGATTGATTATTGTGTTAGCAATTTTTTTAATTGATTATTGCATTAGCAATTTTTTTAATTGATTATTGCATTAGCAATTTTTTTTAATTGATTATTGCATTAGCAATTTTTTTATTTGATTATTGCATTAGCAATGTTTTTAATTGATTATTGCATTAGCAATGGTATGACATTTATAGTTGTTACTGTGCCAATTCGATCCACAGAGTAGAATTTTGTTGAATAATCTTTTAATAATATTCAATTATTTACATTTTAATCATTTACAACTACTAACATTATGTAAGGAGGTGGCGCTAGTAGGTGTCTGTGTTCTAGGGGGCGTGGGCCAAAAAAGGTTTAGGAAATCCTGGCCTAAAGCCTTCTAAATGGTTCTGTAACCTTTGAAATGATAATCCAGAGAATGAAAGTCAGGAGAATATGCAGAATGAAGGGAGGGGGGGGGGGTAGTTAAATTCTCCTTGGTCAGAAATGCTGTGTGGGGATAAGCATTATCATGATGGAAAATGACTTCCTTTCTGTTCACTAAAATCGTTTTCGAGTCAACATATATGAGAATATCAAAGTGTAGTATCTGTTCTTCAGATGCTGCACTTCAATTTCTTGTTCTGTCAGTGGAGGAGAAATCCTTCACGACTGAAACAATTTTTATTTTTGTTCCTTTTCTCCACATTAAAAAACGACCCTGGTGTCTAACTCTCTCCCTTGGGGAGGCATTGTAAATAGGAACATATATAAGAATATTACAGAAACGCCTGAATGATGCTGTAATAATCTGAAATTAAAAATAAAGTTATAAAAATTTAATAGTGTTTACGTAAAAACAATACGCATAAAAATGAATTATAATCGTTTCAAAATGTCTTTCTATAAACCGATAATTTTTTTTTTTCTTTTTTTTGCACTGATCTGATATTAAAATTTTATGGGAAACAGAAACCTTCATTCTTTCAAAAATTCAATACCTAAAAAAGAAACGCGAACTTGGTTTAAATAAATTCATTAATCATTTAAGAATTTTGGGAACGCCATATTGTTTTTTTTTTTTTTTTTTTTGTTTTTTTCAACCGAAATTGATTTATGTATTTATTTTTTAATAGAATTCTTTTTTTTCTTTATCAACCAAAATGAGTTGTCTGTTCTTTACGCAAAACGTAGACAATTAGAAATGCCGTTCACAGTAAATTGGAAGGGGGATGTTGAGGATACACCCCTATTACAGGGAATAATGAACTATTCCATGACGTCACTTCCGTCGATGAGAAGCGGTTTACCAGAGAGTCGGACACAGACACGCAAAGCAGATAGTCGTTCAGAACTAGTCTTGCCATGAGCAAAATATTGTTCAATTCCCATTTTTATGCATTTTTGTTAATACATATTTATTTAACTAGCATTTCAGCCCGGCGTTGCCTGGGTGTTTGAAGATGTATGTTGAGCAAAAAAAAAAAAAAAGAAAAGCTGTCAATCTTAACTTTAAATCCTATTATGACTCCTTAACATTTACTGTTTGGGGCTCAAATCAAGTTATTAAGTTAGATCCATGTCGAAGGAACCTATATCTAAAATTTCAAGTGTTTAGACCCAAAATTGTCGGAGGAGTTTGGTAGAGTTCTCAAAGGTCAAATCGTTGAACTTTGACCCCTTAACAGCCAAATTTCTGGCCGAAAACGGATTACAAAGATTTTCCCAAATCTCAGTACCCTATATCAAATTTCGAGTCCGTAGACTGAAAATTGAGTTATTGCGTAGGGAAATGTACACACACAGACACGTTCACTTTTATATATAGATTGTTACTGTGTCTTTCTCGTCATTTATTCAACCACATTTGCAGAAACATCTGAATGGTGCTTTAATAATCTATTATATAAGTCTGATTTCTGTTTAAATGTATGTATGTTTGCCTAAAACTTTTCACAGAGGACGGATATTCACGAGATCGGTAGCGTTTTAAAGCCGACCTTTCGGATGATAAATATCGAAAAATTGCCTAAACATTAATTCCTTCATTCTCAACTGGGTACTTTTCTACAGGGAGGGGTCGCTTTTTTGCCGGTACTTTTGAAAGTCATCCCCTCTTTTCGATTGACTAGCCTTAATTTAAACCTTCGCCACTTCCGGTTTGGCGATGGACGCAACGGCAAAGACGTCACGTTTTTTGGGGTTTTTTTTTTCGTCTTTTTTGTCCTCCTCCTCCTCCTTCTTCGTGGTACGGGGTCGAGCCTACAACTACTACTGCCTACTATACTTTTTTGCTCAACGCACACCTCCAGACACCTGGGCAACACCGGGCACTCAGGCTGGTCTGAAATAATAAAAAATGATATAAAAATTAATAATGATGTTTTAGTAATAACAATATGTATAAAAATGAATTGTAATCGTTTTAAAATGTCGTCTTCTAGAAACCGATAAAAAAAATATTTTCCACTGATATTAAAAAAATATATGGGAAATAGAACCGTTCATTCTTTCGAGAAAAAATAAAGAAAGGCAAATTGATTTCAATAAACTCCTTATTCATTAATGATTTAAGAACTTTGTGAACGCCATATTTTTTTTTTACCGAAATTGATTTGTGTGTTTATCTTTTGAAAGAATTTTTTTATCAACGAAAATAGCGAGTTGTCTGTTCTTTACGCAAAACGTAGACAATTAGAAATGGCGTTCACAGTAAATTAAATGTTCTCCATTCTTGCCAGCTGGGTTCAAAGCTAACCGGCTTTGTAGATGTTTTGTAATTATTTTATAATTAATTTTAGTGGAATGACGTCACGTTTTTAGAGCTGATAGAAACGAATGCTTTTAAATCAGTCTGCCAATCGGGATACATTAAATAATGCGAGTCTGCCATGGGTTGCACAAGGCTAATAATGTAAAAACCTTGATAATCTACGCGGAATGTTACCTTGATGTTCTGTCTGTGTGTGCTACTTCAGTCAAGTTCGACCTAAATAAGACTATCTAAATGGTTTTGTAATTCTCAAAACCTTTGATAATCCAAAGGGGCTAGATCAGAAGTATATGGAGGACGGTGCTAGAATTTTTAGTAGTGCAATAAGAGGATGAGCATTATCATGATGGAAGATGACTTCCTTCCTGTTGACCAAGGAAAGTTGTTTTCCGCTCAACATGCATGAGTATATTGCAGAAAAATCTGAATGAGGCTTTAATAATCTGAAATAAATGTTAAACATATCACCATGGTTAACTTATAAGAAAATAAAAATAACAATTTATAAAAATTAAGTATAATGGTTTTAAATTTCTTTCTATAAAATGGTAAAAAAATTGCACCGATCTGATATTTACTGGAAGAGATTAAATCGAATTAAATTTTATTCTTAACATGTTGGAATTAAACTAACCGAATGTACATCTTGTAGGAAGAAAGCTATCGATGACACAAAAACCTGTAAAGAGGCTAACTTTACTTCATATATTAGATTGTTCAAATTTTAAAACGATATATTATCTTTCGTTGGAAACGTGCAACGTCATCCGAACAGATTTCTAATTTTTCGAATTAAACGGGGTTTGTTTCCTCGATTTGCATTTAGTTCAAATTTAATTGCAATTTTATTTGAAATGTGCACAATAATCGTGCAGCTGCAGTGAAATGCACTTAAATGTCTTTTCATTAATTACTATTAAAAGTTTTATATCGTGTGCGTGTTTTATATTTTATATTATTTTCGTACTTTCGTCTGATTGCTGTGACCACTTTAATGGAGCATGGAAGGGCAAGTTTGGTTCGATTGTTTTGTTTTACGGCATGTCAACCATTTCGGGTTATTTAATGTGCAATCTATGCGGAATGTTACCTCGATGTTCTGTCCGGTGTGTTCAAATAATACGTAATTATAGAAAAAACGTTTTTTCATGCTGTTTTGTTTGCTTTTGTATAGAAAAGCTGTTGTTTTGGCTTGGCAGAAAATGATTGGATTTTGTGAAGAGAAAGCAAAAAACAACAATGTTTGATGCGTTTTAGGTCAGTGAGGCAGTATCTTTAGACAGCCTGATTTGGTAGCAATGGAGATAGAGGATGCGCCTTGCAAGAAATGATTGTAAGTATGGTACATTAAAAATTAATGTGCGAGACGAAGGAACGTGCAAAAGTTACGGAGCTGATAGACGGGTAGTTCGTCCTCCTACACTTGGTTACATTGTGTGTGCTCCCCACTCCTGCCACTTTTTTACTTGGGAGTCATTACTTATCAAGGCCTGAAGGCCACTCGAGGATAAACGGTAATGAATGTAAGGTGGTAGTGTAGTAATCATTAATGGTGTAAATTGGGTAGAATTTTATTTACGAGGACGGCTCAACAAGAACTTGTTTACATTGGAATTGAAGGCAACCATGCTGTATTCTACCGGGAAGCAGTTCAGTTGAAGTGTTTGACAGTCGGGCAGTTCAAGGAAAGAAGCTTTGTTCATGGAATTCACGTTTAGATTCAGGCATAAAGAGTGGGGGGAATAATATTTAGCGGTTGTAGCTACTTGAGTGGTTTTCTTGTGTTTTTTTTTTTTAGTGAAAGTTTGGCATAGATTGCAGTTCAGTCGAGCAGTTACCCTGAAAATAACGATAGAGCAAAGACAGGCTTGCAACGTCTGTTCTGTGGGAAAATGTTGCAGGGAAGAGAAAAGAGCATCTACTAGGTTTCAAAGCCGGTTTTGAACTCAATCAAGGCTGGATAGGGCGCACCGAGCAGTTCCTGCCCAGATGTGGCAACAGTACACAATTTTAGCATGTACCTGGCTTTTAAACAGATAGTAAATTGCCTCAACACTGAGATACCTACTAGAGCCGTAAAGTGATCCCACTATTTTTCTAGCGACTTTGGCGATAGATTTGATGTGTTTCATTTTAGATCAGGAGTGAAGGTCAGTTCCAGAAGCTTGTCAAAACATGGAGCTTCCCCAAGACGAGAGCCATTTATTTCATTTGGGTTGTTGTGTGGATTGGTGATTCTTATTAGATTTTATTTTAATCCAATAAATGTTCAGATAATGTTTTATTTTGTGTTATTGTATTGTTCCTAATTTCTAGCCTCCCCACGAGGGCACAGTAAGACAAAAGGTCGGGTTTTAATGTGGGCAAATCCAGGGGCACTCTGGATAAGAACGAACATAAAAATTGACTGAATCTAGAAAGACTTCTTCTCTACTGGCTATAGTATTTAGGTTTTGGTTTCGATCTCAGCTAGAGTATTTTTTATTACAAGATGTGAAATGTTTAGAAAAAACAATACTCGTATTCACATGTCTCTGCTTCTTTCGGCAGGCTCGAACCCGTACCGCAAAGGACGAAAAGAATGGGGTAAAACCTAACGTTTATGCTGTTACGATCACCGCCAAACCGGAAGCGACATTTGTCTTTTAAATTAAGGCTAGACAATCTGAAGGAGAGGATAACTTTAAAAAATATCGGCGAAAAAAGTGACCCCCCCCCTGTAAAAAAGTGCCAAATTGAAGGGGAAGATATTAACGTTTTTAGGCAATTTTTCGATATTTGTCGTATGAAAGATCGAACTTTAAAATGATACTGATCTTGGTAAAATCCGTCGCATCTATTGAAAGTTTAAGGCAGACATGCAAACAGACATACATACATACATATATTTATATATTGGTAACTAAAAAATTTCGACCCAAACTGATGAAAAAGCTTGCCCTATCTCTGAAATACCCTTTATGTAAAATTTCAAATATTCAGACCAGAAATTGCCTGAATAATTTGGAAGAGACCGCAGAGGTCAATTTTTTTTTTAAATTTTGACCCCTATTATGACCCCTTAAAATTTATTGTTTTGGGCTCAAATAAGTTAGATCCATGTCCAAGGAACCTATATCTAAAATTTCAAGTGTGTAGACCCAAAATTGTCGGAGGAGTTTGGTAGAGTTCTCAAAGGTCAAATCGTTGAACTTTGACCTCTAAAATTTCTGGCCAAAAACCGATCACATCGATTTTCCCAAATCTCAGTACCTTGTATATCAAATTTCGAGTCTGTAGACAAAAAATTGACAGAATTATTGCGTAGGGAAATGTACGCACACACAGACATTCACTTATATATATATAACTACTTTATTTACTCACATAAATTAAGATAAGAAAGTATAAATTTATGCGTAAACTTTAAGTATTTACTTCAAAAGTGCTCAATGTGTAGAGCTAGTTAGTAAGTTATAAAATAACTATGGCGATTAAGCTACACTGAATATTCCGCGTTTCATCCACTCTAGGACTCTTCAGGCTTATGCGCATAAGCCTGAAGAGTCCTAGAGTGGATGAAACGCGGATTATTCAGTATAACTTAATCGCCATAGTTAAAATAACGCAATAACTCTGTCAATTTTAAGTCTACTGACTCGAAATTTGATATATAGGGTACTGGGATTTGGGAAAATCGATGTGATCGGTTTTCGGCCAGAAATTTAGCGATGGAGTGGTCAAGGTTCAACGATTTGACCTTTGAGAACTCTACCAAACTCCTCCGACAATTTTGGGTCTAATCACTTGTAATTTTAGATATAGGTTCCTTGGACATGGATCTAACTTAATAACTTGATTTGAGCCCAAAACAAAGTTTTTAAGGGGTCATAATAGGGGTCAAAGTTCTTAAAAGAAAAAAAAAGACAGCTTTAAAAAAAAAATTTGAATTTTTATTTTTAGCTCAACATACACCTCCAAATACCCGGGCAACGCCGGGCACCCATGCTAGTGTATGTATATATATATATATATATATATATATATATGTGTGTGTGTGTGAAAGATTCTGTGTCTGTCTGTACATTTCCCTACGCAATAACTTTGTTAATTTTCAGTCTACAGATTAAAAATTTGATATACAGGGTACTGAGATTTGGTAAAATCTTTGTAATCCGTTTTCGGCCAGAAATTTGGCTGTTAAGGGGTAAGAGTTCAACGATTTGATCTTTGAGAACTCTACCAAACTCCTCCGCCAATTTTTGGTGTAAACACTTGAAATTTTAGATGTACTTGGACATGAATCTAACTTAATAACTTAATTTGAGCCCAAAACAAATATTAAGGAGTCATAATAAGGGTCAAAGTTGCCGTGTCTACCAAATTACTCAAACAATTTCTCGCCTAAGCATTTGAAATTTTACATAAAGGGTATTCAGAGATAGGACAAGCTTTTTAATCGGTTTGGGTCAAAATTTTGAGCTACCAATATATAGATTTATGTATGTTTGCATCTTCCTAAAACTTTCAACAGAGGCAACGGATTATGTCAAGATCAATATTGTTTTGAAACTCGACCCTTCAGACGACAAATACCGAGAAATTGGTTAAAAACTTTAATTTCACCTTCAACTGGGCACTTTTCTACAGGGAGGGGATCGCTTTTTCACCGATATTTTCGAAAGTCATCCCCTCTTTTCGATTG
This sequence comes from Euprymna scolopes, assembly GCF_053919585.1. NCBI lineage: Eukaryota > Metazoa > Mollusca > Cephalopoda > Sepiida > Sepiolidae > Euprymna > Euprymna scolopes. The sequence goes on along the minus strand of NC_136492.1, from coordinate 7,062,095 downwards.
TCTAGCCTTAATTTAAACCTACGTCACTTCCGGTTTGGCGGTGGTCGTAAAAACAAAAACGTCAAGTTTTTTCCCCCGTTCTTTCTTTTTCTCCTTCGCCGTACGGGTAACTGCATGGTAACGCCGGGTTGAAATGCTAGTATGCATATATATATATATATATATATATATATATATATATATATATATTCGTTTTGCTGTCTATACTGCAAAATGCCCTAATGTTTATTTTTTTTCTTTAACTAACAGGGTACAAGATGGTGTCTCGTATCAGAACAGATATTACACTATACTCCTAGCCAAAACTTCAAGAATGGCCACTCAACGCTTTTTCATTTAAATACTGCCCTCGTTATGTAACTCTGTGGAAGGATTGACAATTAAGCCATGACTTGATATTTGGTTCTGAATATCCAAGTTCGATTATCTACACGTTGCTTGTAGGTATTATATGAAAAGAGGATCAGGATTATCGATGATCATCTTTATCGACCTCTCTATATCTACTCCTATGCAAGCAACGCGTATTTTCGTCGTTCATCTTCGCATCTGTGATGTTCACGTACACACTTACTGCGTGTTCACCCCGGAGAATTATGGCATCTGCCGATTATTAGATTATAATCACATGGAATCTAGAAAATGGCAAATTTTTATAAGAAATCAAGGCTGAGCGAGACGAGCTAGCTCAGCGATAAAAATAAGTAAAATAATATCGTTTCTTTCCTGTAAAACGCCTAGGTGTGTGGAATATCACAGTGTGGAAAATGAAAAATAAATAAAACAAACAAAAAATTGAATTAACTCGACGCAGATGTGGCGCCATGTTGGTTTGACCTTTCAAGAAGTTCGTTAATGTTTTTAGATTTGTATCAGCACGGCAACCCCTGTTCCTATGGGTTTTTTTTTTTTTTTTTTTTTTTTAATGAAAAGTGCCCCATGCAAGCACACCTCTCACTATAACTGTTTATTTTATTACTATTATACCTCCCCCATAAAAAATGACAGAAAAAACGTATGCTTCGATATTGTTCGCCGCAATATTCATATAACCTCATAAAAATTTAAAATGTCTGACTATTGCTCTCATCCTGAGTATTATTTTCACAACGTTTCGGCCGATGTAATCTCCGAATTTATTCAGATGTATCTTCGCTTAACTCTGGAATATTCATGGAATTTTGAACGGAACCCTTTTATTTAATTCTCGTTCCGTCAGCCACGGTCCACGATAAATGCCATCATTTTACCTAACTCGTGCCGCTCTGCAACCTTGCGTCTCTGAGGAGATGCATTTTGATAAAAATGGAGACAGATACAAAGGCATAGTGAGTTTTCTAAATTAGATCTCAATAGTTCCGACTGAATTATTGTAAGTTGAAAAAAAAATAATCGAAAGACATTCGACAATTTTTTTTTTTTTTTTTTTTTTTTAAGTTTCGATCTAATATTGACAGAGCATAACAGAAACATGTCGGATGATAGAAGGGGATAACTTAATTGCCCGCCCCCCAACAATTTCTTCTTTACTGCAACCTCTCCCTCACAGACATGATGTTGCTAGTCTCAATCTTTTCTAAAAATACTATTATAGCATGTGTTCTTCAGAATTGTCTGACCTATTTACTGCTTCCTTTGTTCCAGCTTGTTTGACTTGTTGGTCTTCAGGTCTTCATCAATTCGTTGTTTTAATACCTCCTCATAATACAGCTTTCTATTTCAGCAGCTACTTGACAAGGACTGCAAGATTGTGGGACTCTCTTCCTGCTCACTGTTTTCCTACAGCCTTAAGTCGTTTCAAGACTACAAGATCAAAGTGTAGTATCTGTTCTTCGGATGCTGCACTTCCATTTCTTGTTCTCTTTCGGTGGAGGAGAAATCCTTCACGACTGAGACAATTTTTATTTTTGTACCTTTTCTCCACGTAAAAAACGAACCTGGTGTCTAACTCTGTCCCGTGGGGAGGCATAGTAAATAGGTACAATAATCAACTTTCGTATTTGTTAGCTTCTTATGGCTTTGTGCCCCAGATGTACCTCTTCATCGTACAGTATATCGATACACTAAGGCTGACTGGGATAGCTTCCGTACATTTATATCTGATCTACCTCTGCATTCCATGTTTAAAAAGGATGTGTCCTCTATAGTATTAGACCTAACTGAATGGTTAATTGTAGGTATTGACCATTTCATACCCTCTAAAAAGTTTCAGCAAAAACCTAACAGCCAGCCATGGTTCTCTCCAGAATGTGCTGCTGCCATTGCGCACAGAAATCACTTTTTCCACTGCTTCAAACGTAATAGATGTATGGAAACTAAAGCCGTTTTCAGGACTGCCAGCAACCATTGTAAGAAAGTAATAAGGAACGCAAGAGAGTTGTATGCTCAATCTGTTAAGTCCAAAGTAGCTGAGCAGCGGCTTGGTTCCCACCAGTTTTGGCAAATAGCAAACAGAATCCTGAACAGAAGCGTGTGCTCCATCCCAACTATTATCAATGGACCTGAGGTAATCTCGTCAGCATCAGACAAAGCCAAACTCTTTGTCAAGAACTTTGCAGCAAATTCTACCCTTTGCGACCAAGACCGCCAACCCCCAATATTTCCTCCTGTATCAGAAAACACGCTATGTGATATACGTATATCTGTACGTGATGTTGCCAAGCTAATCAAAAACCTTGATTCGAGTAAAGCAACTGGCCCTGATGGTATTCCAATTATAGTACTCAAAAAACTTCAACCTGAATTAGCGCCCATACTTACAAAACTGTTTAAACGTTGTCTTAAGGAGAATAGTTTCCCATCTCCCTGGAAAACCTCATCAGTATGCCCTGTATTTAAGAATTCAGGTGATCGCTCATCCCCCTCTCAGTACAGGCCAATAAGTCTCCTGTGCGTCATGAGTAAGTTGCTAGAATCTGTGTTAAATACAGAAGTAATCAAACATCTCAACAAAAATAACCTTCTTAGTGACACTCAATATGGTTTCCGTTCTGCTAGATCTACAGCAGATGTCATTACAGTTATATCGCATAGGATTAGCAAATCTCTCGACGGTGGCAATCTTTCTAGAGCAATTGCTCTTGACATATCTAAAGCCTTTGATAGGGTATGGCATAAAGGTTTACTTCATAAGATCGCTAGCTATGGTATAGCTGGAAAAGTCTTCTCAATTATTAAATCATTTCTTTCTGATAGGTTCATAAGAGTAGTAGTTGAGGGGCAAAAATCAGAAGCTCACAGTATTAATGCCGGTGTCCCTCAGGGATCCATCCTGGGCCCAACTCTTTTCCTGATCTACATTAATGATCTTCCAAATCATATCCTTACATCATTTGTAGACATTTATGCTGACGACACTACCATTTATGGTACCACATCTAAGACAGTAAACGACCAAGTTCTCTCCAATTCTCTCTCCTCTGATCTTGAGCACGTAGTACAATGGGGAAAGGAGTGGCTGGTTACTTTTAATGCATCTAAAACCAAGCTTCTCTCTTTACATCATCAACATTCTAATCCACATTTGTCATCAATTGAAATGAATGGCTCTCGTCTTCAGGAGGCCTCAAGTTTTGACAAGCTTCTGGGCTTGACCATTACTCCTGATCTTAAATGGAACACGTATATCAAATCTGTTGCCAAGGCCGCTGGAAAAATGGTGGGATCTTTCTATCGATCCAGTAGATATCTCACTGCTGATGCTATTCTCTACCTATATAAGAGCCAGGTACGTCCAAGGATGGAATACTGTTGCCACATCTGGGCAGGAGCTGCTAGAAAGGACTTGTCCTGCCTTGATAGAGTTCAAAATAGACTTCGTAGCCTCGTAGGAGATGTCCTTTTCTCCTCCTTGCAACCTCTATCTCACAGAAGAGATGTTGCGAGTTTGTCTCTGATGTATCGTTATTTTCATGGAAAGTGTTCAACTGAGCTTCAATCTTTGGTCCCCCCTCGCCAAACTTTCACAAGAAACACTCGTCTAGCTGTAAACACTATCAATAATTTCCCCCACTCTTTATCTGTGGCTAAACCTAAACGTAGATTCCATGAACAAAGCTTCTTTCTTAGAACTGCACGCCTGTGGAATTGTCTTCCGTTTTCCTGCTTTCCGGCTGACTACAATATGGTTGTGTTCAAGTCTAAAGTAAATAAGTTCTTGATGAGCCGTTCCATATAAGTTATTAAATTTACCAAATTTTCATTACTAATGATTACTATATTGACCAATTTCTACTGTACACTCTTTAACCCTTATCCTTGAGTGGCCTCTGGGCCTTGATAATGTGGTGATGCCTTTGTAAAAAAAAAAAAAAAAAAAAAAAAAAAAAAAAAATCTCTATTGATTATAACACCGTACCCAATATACGGTAAGTTTTTCAACAGTGTTCTATAAGATGAGACTAGATACTAAATGCTTAAATCTTCAATCAAAACACTAGACTAAACCTAATTAATTGACCTAAACGGTTTAGGATTTGCCAAAATTTTCATTTCCATGACATAGGACGGAACTATTACGAGTTAGAAAACATCGGGTCATTTTTGATGACCGAAAAGAGGCCAACATTAATTTTTATTTTCTTTCTTTAAGTTTATTTCGTTGATTGATGGAGAGTAGGGGGATAAGACGAAAAGTGGGAGATGGGAAGTTTGACACGGAGTGTTAAAAATTTCAAAGATGTAAAAAAAAAAAAAAAAAAAAAAAAAACCAACAACAAAAAACAATCGTACTCATAAAAAAAGACACAAAAACATGTTTCAAACTGGAAAGTTAATAAAATACATGTATAGATCTGTATAGAAAGCAGGGGGAAAAACGCAACGGAAATAGATTTATGATCGCATTTTCCTCTTGTGTAAAAGGACGGGAGTACTTATATATATATATATATATATATATATATATATATATATATATATATATATATATATATATATTAGTGAACGTGTGTGTGTGTACGCTTCCCTACGCAATAACTCTGTCAATTTTAAGTCTACAGATTCGAAATTTGATATACAGGGTACTGAGATTTGGGAAATCTTTGATCGGTTTTCGGCCAGAAATTTGGCTTTTAAGGGGGTCAAAGTTCAACGATTTGACTTTTGAGAACTCTATCAAGCTCCTCCGACAATTTTGGGTCTAAACACTTGAAATTTTAGATGTAGGTTACTTAGACATGGGTCAAAGTTTTTAATTTGATTTAAGCCCAAAACAAATGTTAAGAGGTCAAAATTGGGGTCAACGTTTAAAAAAATTTGACCTCTGCAGTCTCTACCAAATTACTCAGCCAATTTTTGGTCTAAACATTTTAAAATTTTACATAGTGTATTTAGACATAGGACAAGCTTTGGCTGCCAAGGGGTCAAAGTTTAAAAGATCTGACCTTTGCGGTCTCCAGCAAACTATTCACCCAATTTTGGGTCTAAACACTTGAAATTTTAGACGTAGGTTACCTGGATATGAGTCAAAATTTTAAAATATATATACATATCCACATAAAGTAATGAACAGTACATAGAGCCCGAGCAAAGCCGGGCTGAACTGCTAATATAATCATAAAACTCTGCTTGAATATTGTCCACCAAAAACATGGTAGTATATACCGGAATGCATAAGGTATCTGAGGCCACTTCAACCACTTTTAGAAAAACATAAAATAAAATTGTTAAATCGTTGAAATTTACAATTTCTTGTAATATATATATATGTGTGTGTGTGTTTTATTCTGCGTATATCATCGTTCGGCCTTTATCACCGACTCAATTCGAAAGCGAGTTTGAAAGGGACTGCAAGCTTTCATCAGGTTTTTATTTATGCCCTCCATTGCACGGACTGTTGTTTCCACCAGAGATGATTTAATGTTATGTGAATGTTTATTAACTTCCTTTTAAACGACAACCCACGTGTAACAATTCAAAGAATTAAGTTTGGTGTGACAAAATGAGGAAAATTCTCGACCATCCAAACCTGGGTTTTGAGAGTTTCATGGGATGGTGCCGAATCTTGTTGGAAGACATAGGCCCTTCCATTACTACGGTGTATATCCAAGGCTTAACGATGGTCTGAAGAGTTTCGACATTAGCATCTGCATTGATTCTAAGACCCTGTTGAAAAAAAAAAAAGAGGAAACCTGATGTACCGTTCACTACTAAAAATACCTAAAACCATCACTTGCGGCTTTTTAGAAATCTTGCAATTTCTGAATTGCTGTGTTTCACTTTTCTAGATATTGTTACGGCGTGCCTTTCCATTTCATTAGTTAGAATAATATTTGCCATGGAATCTTCTGAAAGCAAAAATAAAGAAACAAAAAACAACAGTATATTTTTTATTTAAATTACAATAAGCGTCTTCAAATAGCTTACGCACACCTGTATATTACCCTATATATATATATATATATATATATATATATATACAGTGGGGAAAATAAGTGTTGGACACACCCCATTATTCTTTATTTAACACATTTTTTTACGCAGCGAATGATGTGAAAATTTAACAAGAATTAGTTACTAATTTAACAATAACAAATAACTTTAGAAATTGGAACCTTTTAATGCATAACAAAAATTATATAATAAAAACGAGAATAGCCGGAAAAAAAGTATTGGACACACTAACACAATTTCATCTAATATTTAGTTGAAACCCCCCTTATTGGCTATTACAGCTTCGAGACGTTTTCTATACGACGAAACTAATTTTGTGACAACGTTCAGGCGATGTTTTGGCCCACTCTTCAACATATACTTTCTTCAAATCCTGAATATTACGTGGATCTCGCTGGTGGACCATGATTGAGCTCTCTCCATTGATTTTCTATAGGATTTAAGTCTGGGGACTGACTGGGCCACTTAAGAACATCTATTTTGTTCTGTACAAACCAATTGGAGGTTATTTTAGCAGTATGTTTGGGATCATTATCTTGTTGAAAGATCCATCCCTGTCGCATACCTAACACATTGGAAGCAGGCAAGAGGTTATTTTCAAGAATTTCCCGATATTTGGCTGCATTCATCTTTCCATCTATAATATGAAGTGGCCCAGTACCATTTGAAGAGAAGCATCCCCAGAGCATGACATTTTCACCACCAAACTTTACAGTGGGGAGGGTGTTCTTGGGATCGTGCGCTGTGCCATCTCTTCTCGATACTCGACGTACAGAGTTAATGTCGAGAAGTTCCACTTTCGTCTCATCGAACCAGATCATATTCTTCCAGTAATCATCTGTTTTCAATAAGTGGTCTCTTGCAAACTCCAGACGAGCATTAACATGACATTTTTTTAGTAATGGTGTCTTTCGAGGTGTACGCGATTTAAGACCGTTGCGTCGGAGTACATTACTAATCGTTGGTTTTGTTACTACTATCCCTGCTTCTTCCAAATCTTTCTGAAGTTCACCTCGTGTGGTTCTCAGTTGCTGCTGAACTTTTCGTACAATCTTTCTCACTGCTCGATCCGACATCTTGCGAGGATCTCCAGTGCGCGGACAGTTCAGGGTTGAGTCATGCACCTTCCATTTTCTAATAAGGTTCCCTATGGTGCTTACAGGGATTTTGAATTGAGCATATATACACCGATAACCAATTCCATTCTTGTGCTCAGCAATAATCTTATCACAGACGACTTACGAGAGTTCTTTACGTTTACTCATTCTGAGAACCTTCACGCGTGATGGCTTACTGGTGACTAACATGTTCCAATACTTTCCAACGACGTAGAGTATGGTCTACAACAATCGAGAAACTTCTAAAATGTATAATAGTGTCAACAATTAAAATGCAATTAACAATTTCCAGCATTATTTATAAAAAATAATAAAATATAATTTAAAACAATGTGTCCAATACTTTTTTTCCGGCTATTCTCGTTTTCATTATATAATTTTTGTTATGCATTAAAAGGTTCTAATTTGTAACGTTATTTGTTATTGTTAAATTAGTAACTATTTCTTGTTAAATTTTTGTGTCATTCACTGCATAAAAAATGTGTTAAATAAAGAATAATGGGATGTGTCCAACACTTATTTTCCCCACTATATATATATATATATATATATATATATATATATATATATATATATATATGTCCAACACTTATTTTCCCAACTGTATATTAGCATTTCAGCCCGGCGTTGCCTGGGTGTTTGGAGGTGTGTGTTGAGCAAAAAAATGAAAGTGGTTGTAGGAAGGCAGGCTCGAACCTGTATCGCGAAGGAGGAAAAGAACGGGAAAAAACCTGACGTCTTTGCTGTTACGACCACCGCCAAACCGAAACTTGAGACGTAGGTTTAAATTAAGGCTAGACAATCAAAAAGAGGGGGATGACTTTCGAAAATATCGGCGAAAAAAGCGACTCCTCCCTGTTGAAAAGTGCCCAGTTCAGGGTGAAGAAATCAATGTTTTTAGCCAATTTTTCGGTATTTCTCGTCTGAAAGGTCGAACTTCAAAACAATACTGATCTAGTAAAAATCCGTCGCCTCTGTCGAAAGTTTTAGTCAGACATACAAACATACATTTATATATTGGTAACTCAAATTTTCGACCCAAACCGATTAAAAAGCTTGCCCTATCTCTGAATACCCTTTATATCAAATTTCAAATGTTTAGACCAGAAATTGTCTGAGTAATTTGGTAGACCGAAGCGGTCAATTTTTATTTTAAATTTGACCTCTATTATGCCCCCTTAAAATTTGTTTTGGGTTCAAATCAAGTTATTAAGTTAGATCCATGTCCAAGGAACTTATATCTATAATTTCAAGTGTTTAGGTTGGTAGAGTTCACAAAGGTCAAATCGTTGAACTTTGGCCCCTTAACAGCCACTTTTCTGGCGAAAAACGGATCACAAAGATTTTCCCAAATCTCAGTACCCTGTATATCAAATTTCGAGTCTGTAGACTGAAAATTGACAGATTTATTGCGTAGGGAAATGTACACAGACACAGACACACAAATAAAAACACGTTCACTTTTATATGTATATAATTTTTTTTTCTTTTTTTGAAAAAGAAATCCAGCAGAGTTCTCAATTATAAGGAAAATCCGAAATATAAGAGCGTATAGCTTCTTTTTTTTTGTGTGTGTGTAAAGAAAGTTGTTAGCCGAGACAAGTCATTGGTACTGTCGTTCAAAACCGATAATTAGGACCGTTTTAGATACCTATATCAAGCTCTCTTCAGCCAATACTCATATCAATGGTTTGAAACCGACGGTACCAATGATTTGTCTCATCTAACAACTTTCTGTACACATACACATATATATTATTATTATTATTATTTCAACCTGCATTTCTATTCTGCTTTTTCCTCTATTCCCCCTTTCATATATTTTTTTTCTTACCTTTTTCATTTTTTCTGTCTTTCCTTTTTTGTCTTAATTTCTTTCTTTTTAATGATCACCATAATTTTTTTTAATGATCCCCATTATCAATTTTGGTTTCGGTTAAAGTTGTAGCTGATGGTACTAAAAACGTTGTTTTTTTTTTACTTTTGAAATCCCACTACTATAAATTGGGTACAATATAATCTGAAACGATCCATAGATGACGCTTACCTATTTACATCAAATGTCCTCTGGCCATCTAAAGATCGTTTATATTGCTATACTCTAAATCTTGTATTTGCTGTATTGAATATGTTGATGGAAATGCGCAATAAGTAGTGCTATGACAACAGCATATTCTTTCCATTGTTTTGACTCTCGAGTGTGTATCCGCTGATATCTTATATGCTTTTATATAGTGATGTGGTTCTCGGTTGATTAACTCTGCCTAACCGTGTTGGATATATACTCGAGTACAAATCAATGGAAAGAATATGCTGTTGTCATAGCACCAGTAATAAGCCACTGAGCTTGTATTTCCTGCCTTGAAATGGAAGGTCAAACAGAACACTACCGACATTTAATGTCTTTTTTAGTTACTACAGAATATGAAACTAAAGCTGAACACCTGCATATAAAAATGCCAGGTGTAGGGGAAGAATACAGAACGGGTGTACCAAAAAATGGTTTGGTGGGTTCTGATAAGGAAATTTTTCAGTAAAAGATGTTCCGACAAAAGATGATGAATAGCGACAATATGAAAGTTGTAGTTGAACGATATTGCCGTTTGACAACCAGACAAATCGCAGACATTTTCAACATTTCCAAATCTAGCATGTAAAATAAATTGCATAAACTTGATTATGTTTCTAAACTTTGTTTCGGTTCCCCAAGAGCAAAAACGAACTTCTTTGATACACAGGATGGAATGACCCAGGCTTGGTTTCAGGAGTACTACGACTTTGTACCCTTCTTTTACTGTCTCCCTCCTCCCCAACCTGAACCCGCCGGACTACTTCGTTTGATCATACGTTCATTATCTTTCATAACACCAAAGCCAGCCTGATCGGCGTCATCCGCCGAGTATTCTCGAAGCTCCCACCGGAGCTTGTGAAAAAGGCAGGTTCCCAGTTCCGGACCCGTATCGAGGCGGCTATATTAAATAGATGTCAGCTCTATTACATAATCAAGGTACGTGAATTGATTTTTTTTCAATAAGTTTTAAAATAAAGCTGCAGTGTTTTTCTTAGAACAACTTTTATCGTTCCACCCTGTAATTATAGTTGTAGTTGAACAAGATTGTCGTTTGACAACCAGACAAATCAGACGCTGGTATATTGTTTGATAACCTGTTCTAGTATGGAATTATGAATCATGGATTTTTCGACAAATCTCCTTGGTTTTTCTTAATTCTTAAAAGCTCCATTTTCTATTATAAATCTCACCTGTCTGCTTAAACAGTTATGTATGTATGTATGTATGTATGTATGTATGTATGTATGTATGTATGTATGTATGTGTGTCTGCCTAAAACTTTCGACGGAGGCGACGGATTTTCATGAGATCGGTATCCTTTTGAAGCTAGACTCTTCGGACGACAAATATAAAAACATTTGCTAAAAACATCGATTCCTTCACCCTCAAGGGGTCGCTTTTGTCGCCGATATTTTCTCCAAGTCATCTTTTGTTTTCGATCGACTACGCTAAACTTGAACGCTTTACACTTCCAGTTGCGTCATGGAGCATTGGTAAGACGTTAGATTTTCTTTCGTTTTCTTTTCCGCATTGGCGTCACGGGTTCGAGCCTGCCTGTCTACTACCACTTTTTTTCTCAACACACACCTCGAAACACCCGGGCAACGTCGGACACCCAAGATAGTTTATTTATAAAGGAAGATCACCTGTGGAATATCCTAGGGTTCTACTAAATCAAAATCCTTCATTGCAAACAGACACAGAAACATCTATTGCTACTCAGTAGATCATTTCTGTTATTTCATCGTTTTCTACAGTAAAAAAAAGGGAGGGGGATGCAAACATGTTTTTTATTATCTAAACTAAACATAAGTCATTTATTAGAGGACTCGAAATAAAACAAATATTTCCTGGGTCGTTGTGTTTTTTCAGCGTAATTAAAACCAACGAATATTTTCGACATAAATTCCATTTTGTCGACTTCATGGGGAGCATAATTAACCTCTTTCTTGTGAAGAAATTCGGACACTTTTGAGGGGGAGGCGGTATAGCTGAGCGGCGAACTCTAACACTTGCTTGTGTGGTGCCGTTTTAATGGGTCTAGTGAGAGGTTACAGTAGGTTAGTGGTTAACGACACTGAAGACCTGAGTACCCCAAGTTCGAATCCAGTTCGTTCAACAAAACTACCTTTCATTTAGCGATGTTGGCAACCTTCACGTGGTCCATCCCATAAGTTCCCGATGTCTTTATAGAAATAATTCAGATTAGAAAAAGTATCGGGGAAACCAATGCCAGCAATAAAATCTTCGGATTCATAAGATAAGATGGTGAATTGGTCGGACATTTGAAAAATTAAAATGGTTTCGATTTTTATTCTGTGTGGTAAACTAGCAGGGAACCCTCGACGTTGCCCGGGATTGAATTGTGGAGTGGGGTGTACATAACGGGGACGATATAACGGACGATGAGCCATTTATATAACAGTGTACACGGCGACGACGATGACGCAATTCTTGGAGATGTCATTTTATTCTTATGGGATATATGAAGAGATGTTATTTTTTTAATATGGAGAATGGAATTCATTATTGATGATGGGGGCAGACAGTTAACACTTTGGAAGGGTGTTTCAAATAATGTTCATTTACAAAGACGATAGACAAAACACATTACCTTTCGGATGGCAAACTAAGGCAAAGACTTACAAATAACATGTAGACATTTATTCTAGCTGAATGAGAATGATGATCAGGTATTCGATGCTTTGCAGAATTATATTGTCTTGTCTTCCTTTCTGGTTCCCAACTCTCTGTTAACTCCGAACTCTTCTCACTCTCCTCCCTTCACGGACTCTTACTTAGCTGACTATATTGTAATCTATATTTCTTTGTGACGTCAGAACGTGCTCAGACATGTGAATGTCTCCTCGCGTGGATTTACACATTACACGTCTCTAACACGTTTTTGGCAACGCAAAAAAAAATTCCTTAATTTACATTATCCGATTTACTTGATTGGTTGGTTGTAATTAATTGTAAAGTTATTTCAAACACAATGGGCAGTGCTCTACATTGCTATCATCGTATCTAAATTGCAATGTGTATTCTTTTTTAACTTTTGATTACTGGGTTCGATTCTAGCTGTTTTCCTTTTAATAAATATTATTTTCAATCCTGTTAATTTTGTTTCTCTAATTACCAGGATCTGTCCCTTTCCATATATAATAAAATGATCAATGAATTTTTCACATTCCCATATTTTTATTGTCCTTGAAGTCTGTGAAATCGTCTAATTTTTAATCAAATCGACTGAATGCCTGCTCTAGTTGGAGACCCATCGCGATGCACCGAGAGGAAGGTTCCAGTATTGATTTTATAAAATTATTTTTATATAATCGCTTGAATTGGATTTGGAAAAGGCTTTCGACCCTAGAGTTTGATCCATTGTCCACTGCCCTTAAGAACTAAGATATTGACTCTACATACATCACCTTGCTGAAAGACCTGTAGAGTAGAGCTACCTCTACTCTAAAGCTCCATCGTGACAGCAACAAGGTAGATCTGGAGAGGGAAGCAAGCAAGGTGACATCTGGCCAAAACTCTTCACTGTCTGTCTCCAGGATGCGATAATCAGTCGGATTAAGTGGGAGGGTAGGCGAACACCTGTCACATCTCATTTTTTTGCTGATATGTTACTTATCTGATGGCACTCTCTCCTCAGGAATTAATTGACATTCTTAACGCCATCTACTCTAAGAGCAAACCGTTAGCTTCAACATCCATCTTGGGAAGACCAAGATGATGTTAAACTAGCACGTTGCCAAGTTGCTAATAATCGTTGATGGAAAGATGGAGATCTCCTCCCTGAGATAAAGAGAAGGAAAGCATTGGGATGGGCAGCTTTTGGGAAAGTGGAGAATATCGTGAGAAACCGAAAAGCAAACATGGCAATCAAAAGGAAGATCTTCAATGAATATGTACTACATGTGATTATGTATGTACTACATGTGATTATGTATGTACTACATGTGATTATCTGCGGTAGTGAAACCTTGGCCCTGACGATTCGCCAAAGGGAAATCCTGGCAGTGGCACAAAAGATGAAGAGGATAATGTTGTGCTTCTCTCTACAAGACAGAAAGACAAACACCTGGATCTGCCAACAAACGAGTGTTATTGATATCAATGCTGCAATCAAGACATCCAAACACAGATGGGCAGGGCGTGTAGGCAGACATAACAGATGGTCCATCAGGACAACGGAATGGATATCTCATGAACATAAGAGGCCAAAGAGAAAACCAAGAACGAGATGGAGGGACGAGCTGATACAACACATGGGTCCAACATGGCAGCGGATAGCTCAGGACCTATAGATGGCTAAAGTCCAGGGAGGGGTTCCTCATTGAGTGATAAAACCCTTATTGATTGATTGAATGGCTTAAAGTTTAAAATGCAAATACCCAGTATCATGTTTCAATTGTGCTTTAAGCAAAAACATTAATTTCTGTTGCGCCCGTCATATCAAAGAACTCTTGATAATTATTAGGGCTATGACAAGAGAATATTATCAGCTTTGACTCGAGTATATATATATATATATATATATGACAGTTAGACACAGTTAAACATTTGAGAACCACACACCAGTCTATCTAAAAACATAAGATATTAACTGATATATATTCGAGGGTCAAAATAATGAAAAGAATATTCTCTTGTCATAGCCCTAATATGTCGGGTCTCTCAGTGGTGTTAAAACTTCTCAAATGCACTCGTGATTTTAGGCTGTGTAAAGTGTTAACGTTGATAAAAAAAATCACCTGTTCCGTTTTTCATCGGATTAGTTCGATTATCGATACTTATCGGAGACATTCCGATACAAAATCTTTCTAAGAACACTGCTAGATTCATAAAGTATAGTTGTGGGAAATTTCATAAAAATCAATCCCGCCGTTTTAGAGTCCATAGAAAACGAACTCTCACTCCTACATTCACACACAGTTTCTTTTCTATAATAGTAGATATTATTTCCTTTGTGGCTTTTTATTTATTATTAAACCTCTATGTATGTATGTAGGTATGTATGTCAGGTCATGTCATATGCTACTGGTACCATGTAACCCAGTACTACCTGCCTCATGGTCGGTTCACCGGCGACTAAACTGGTTCCCCCACCAGACTTGTTTGGTGAGGAGGGCGGCTAGTCTCCCTGAAGGATTAAAAACAAGACCTTCCAAAGGGCGAATGAACTCTTTTTCTGGGTCAACGGCCAACTAGCACCGTGTATATTTGTGTGTGTGTATATGTGTATTGGGGTAGAGAGGGCTCCCGTAAGCCGTGGTGAAGGCAACCTTTCTAGGAGAAGCAAATCTCTTATTTAAAAAAACATAAAGCGGGAGACCAGTGCCCGCATTAAGCTGGTCTGCAGTTTAACTTGTTGCTGGCTATCTTGCTCTTGCTTGTTGCTGGATCTCAACATTTTGAACCGAGAGAGAGACTTAGCTGTCGTACAAAGCTAAGACTCTGTAACATCATATTTGTATAGATACTCCCTCAGACATTTGGGCTCATGGATTTTAAATGTCTGAGGGAGTGGCACTCGTCTGACAGGACGTTGCAATCATCATGTATGTATGTATGTTAGTATGACCGGTTAACTTTTTAACATTCAAATCCACCCAAGACTAATGGTTTGGTTGTTTTACGACTTATCAACCATTTTCGGGTTCAGTTTTTTACGGTTCCAGTCCTTTATATCCGCAAATAATTATTCATGGTGTTTCGTTTGGTTGTTTCGTAGGGAAAATTGCTTTTGTAGGTCGGAGGAAAACGGTGATAAGGAAGAGTTCCACGACTTTGCAGTTCGTAAATTTTCAAGTCTTATAAATTTTTTTGCAGTTTATGAAAAAAAAAAAAAATTAAGAATTTACGTGTGGAGTTTGAACCTACAGACCACGTCATAAAAAAAAATAAGTAGAATTTTCATGACCCGTTGTTCTATCATTGTTACAAAGTGATGGCTTGGAAAAATAGCTTCACCGACGATAGATAAATTAAAATGACGGTTTCGATTATCGATACTTATCGGGGATATTCTGAGACAAAACTTAACTAAGATCACTTCCAGACTTATACGGTCCTGGATATGACCTAAAACTATATCCGATGGTGAGGCCCCACCTTGTGGGCTTTGGGGAGTGTGGAGCCACCCTTTAATTGCCATTGCTCCCAGGTCCACTCTGACCTGGAGTGGTAGTACCTGTTAGGGTCCCAACTATGGGTTAAATAGAATCTGACGTAAAAAAAAAATACTCCATTAAAAATCGTTCCTCAAAATAACTAGATTCGGCATTAAATAACCTGAAAAAGGTTGATATGCCGTAAAACAACCAATCCAGATTTATACACTAAAGTTCTGAAAATTTGAAAGAAAATCTGTTCAGCCGTTTCGGAGTCTATAAGGAGCGAACTCGCAACACAAAGTTGCGTTTATATAATGTTACATGATAAGGGCTGTCCCCTGTTCATGTAAGTATAAAAATAGAGATTAGTTAAAATGGAAATAAGAGAAAGCAGAAATCGAACCCTGGACATAAGTTTTAAAGAACAATAGGTTTAAATGGAATGTCCAGTAAATTGTAAATTCGGATGAAATAAATAATAAATAAACTATTCAATTGTTAAAAGAATGTGGATAATAAAATATGGTTAAATAAATTAGATATGTAGGTTAAATTCCTTTGTGTAAACAACACAAGAAAAATAGGTTATTGGGAAATCAATGTCGAA
Source organism: Euprymna scolopes (assembly GCF_053919585.1). Lineage (NCBI taxonomy): Eukaryota > Metazoa > Mollusca > Cephalopoda > Sepiida > Sepiolidae > Euprymna > Euprymna scolopes. The sequence goes on along the minus strand of NC_136492.1, from coordinate 7,045,781 downwards.
AACGTGCAAAGTCGCGCATGTTGAGACACGTGAATTTTGCTCACGTGGCCGGGATGCATGGATTTCTCAATATAGTAGGTGGGAGTTAGTTGGTCGAAAAGAGAGTCAGAGACAGTCAGAGAGACAGTCAGGGGAGACAGACAGGCGGACGTCTGAAGCGAGACGTCACTTCAGAAACTAAGATGTGAAACTTTGAGTTCTTAATGAGGAAATCCCGACCGGTCGTATTAAATAAATCCATCATGTGTTTTGGATAAAGCTCATCTTTGTGTTTGTGATTTCTACAAAAAGGTAAATTGTATTGTTATTATATGTCTGTGTTATAAAATGTCATTACAACAACATCTCTCTCTCTAAGATACAACATCATATGTAATAAGACAAGAACTCTCACTAAGACTCATATCATTACTAATAAGAACTCACGTAACATACGCGCACAAGTGGTATAGTCTAATACTAATAATAATAACTATATAACAATAATTATAGATAGATAGGTACACACATGCCAAACTTTATATATAGATAAAATGGCGTCTTAGTATTATGTTCCAATAACGTCTGCTTCCCTTGGAATGAAATTATTTTATTTTGCTTCAGAAGACCAAAATAATTAACCGATTCCTTCTAATTACTCGCTCGCGTGGTTCCTTGGCTTCGGGCCAAGATCAAAGTGTAGTATCTGTTCCGGCAGATACTGCACTTAAGATAATTTGTACCAGTCAATGGAGGGGAAACCCTCTATACTGGGACAATTATCATTTTTGGTAACCAGAGTGACCCCTTTTAGGGGAGCTGGTTTTTACCTCACATTAAAAACGGCCTTGTGCCTAATTTGCTCAGTGGGGGAGCAAATAAACACCATCTGTTCTTCAGATGCTGCAAGCTATGACTAGCTAGGACTAGCAAAGACCAGATGTGGGGGCAACCCCACATGCCTGACCTTTAACCAGCTTCCATTTCCCACCTCTCGGGAGCTGGTCCCCTATTTTCCCTTCCCCCTCCCTTCACTCCTCACATTAAAAATCGGCCTTGTGCCTAATTTGCTCGGTGGGGGAGCAAATAAATACCATCTGTTCCGGCAGATACTGCAAGCTATGACTGGCTATGACTAGCTATGACTAGCAAAGACCAGATGTGGGGGCAACCCCACATGCCTGACCTTTAACCAGCTCCCATTTCCCACCTCTCGGGAGCTGGTCCCCTTTTTCCCTTCCCCCTCCCTTCACTCCCCACATTAAAAATTGGCCTTGTGCCTAATTTGCTCGGTGGGGGAGCAAATAAATACCATCTGTTCTTCAGATGCTGCACTTCTATTTCTTGTTCTCTTTCGGTGGAGTACTATTAAAAGGGGGGGAGTAACATATGCGCTTTTCGATGATAATGAAGTCGTGATCACGACACACTCATAAATATGGCCCCATATGTCACTTTTAAAAGCTGATTTGTAACAGCTTGATTGAAATTAAGAATAATCAACAGATTGGCCAATCAGGTAATTAGAAAAAAAATTTAAAGAGCGTAACTTCAAGAATTAGGTTTTTCGAACGTAGATAAGTAATTTAGAAATTTCAAGAGAATTTATAAGAACCGAATCATGAATTTCCAGATTGGTATCTAGAGGCGCATTATTTTTTTTTATTTTTTATTTTATTTTATTTTTTTTTACACGGTAATCACCACTTATCAAGGCCCGGAAGCCACTCAGGGATAAGGGTTATTGCAAGTACATTAAGTTAGTGAGGAGATTTGCTGAAGTGTTTACTTAAGGGGGCGGTTCATTAGGAATTTGTTAACATTGGACTTGAAGACATCCAAGTTGTAGTTCACTGGGGGACATGCATCCCTAGTCTTTGTAAAGACATGCATCTAGGGGAAGGTAACTCTGATGACGTCGACAGCAGGACGTTGGATGGCCATGGAGGAGGATGAATCTCTAGCAAATAAACGGTTCTATGGTATTAAGAGTTACGTTATTCGACTTTTTTTTCTTTTTTTTTTACATAGGCATCACCACTTATCAAGGCCAAGAGGCCACTCGAGGATAAGGGTTAAAGAGTGTACAGCAGAAATTGGACAATATAGTGATTGTTAGTAATGGAAATTTGGTAAAATTTGTTAGCTTATATGGAACGGCTCATCAAAAAACTTGTTTACATTAGACTTGAAGATGACCATATTGTAGTCAGCTGGGAAAGCAGGAAAACGGAAGACAATTCCACAGGCATAGCCTTATCGATTTAAAATTATTAATGTTATTAAGTTCGAAAAGATGCACCTAAATAAATAAATAGCTATGCGGACGATCTTCGGACAACAGATAGGTGAAAACAGGTGAGTCAGGTGCCAGTGCGCTGGGGAAGCTAATGACAACCAACCCGATGTATTCTGCCAAGTTCAAATCATGTTTTCAAAGGAATCGGACCAGCTATGGGCCGGAGCCTACGGAGAACACTAACGGTACAAACATGCCATGATACAAGAAGATATTGATTTTTTTTTTTTTTTTTATTGAAATCCTTCGAGATGAGTAATTTACTTATTTACTTATTTACGAACTGTTATCCTCATCTTCATAGATGTTTCACGATGTTTCGGCCAACTATTCTTCTGACCTTCTGGAACCGTAGAAATTCAACGCCTCTATCCACTGCGCCATGGACCCCGAAACATTGTTTAAAGATAGCGATTTCAATTCTATCTAAAGCAGGCCAGAGGATTAGTTGGACAACACATGGTGAAAACCCAACTATGGAAGGCAGTAATTACAGGAGGTATAGTTACAAAACTCAGCAGTCTTATCCTGTCACGGTTAACCATCTGAAGAAGGCCAAAGGAATAGTTGGCCAAAATATGAAAATGAGGATAACAGTCCACAAATAAATGAATAAAGCTAATATATAAAAGGCACTATGTCTGTCTGTCTGACTCCATATTTTCAAATTTTATCTCTTTCGAAACTAAAAGTCGCAGAGCGGCGCAAGCGGCCTAAAATGATGTTTTTATTTTATGGACTGTTGTTTTATGGGTCTTTAGCCGGTTAAAATTGTTTTAAGGGTTCAAAAAGGGGGTAAAAAATTTTTTTTAAATCGTTATACATTTTTTACATTGATTTTTATTTTTAATCAGTTCATATACGTGTCACGTTGGTACAGTGGTAACGTCACCAGCTTTGAATGCTACAGTTTTGCTTTTGGTTTTGATTCTAGCTGATGGCACCCAAATACTTGTTGTTGTTTTTGTTTTTTGGGTTTTTTGGGGGGGGGATCTGTGTGTGTGTGTGTGTGTGTGTGTTTTTTTTTTTTTTTTTTTTTTTTTTTTTTTTTAAATCACTACTTTATAATAGTATATACGAAATTTAGACAAATCAAAATATATTCAAGCGTATTTTATGACCGGACAAAGCTAAACGCCCCACCCCCACCCCTAGTATACTATATTTTTTTCTAAACGCGTTTTCAACACTAAATTGCATGTTTAGAGTTTTGTTTTTAAAATTAACAAAAAATAAATTTCGCTTTAATTATTTTCAATTATATAAACGATGTTTTGTTTTTGAAACTCCATATGTTTTTGTTAACGCTTTGATTGCATTTATTGAATTTAAAACTGTTTGTGATATTTTTTTGCATAACAAAAAATAGTTAACAAATGTTTGGGATTTTGTTTTTTCTAGTGGATATGATAGGAACAGTAAAAATGTTTGGGATTTTTTTTTTTTTTCTAATGGAAATATGATAGGAACAGTAAAAATGTCCCCATGTTTTTTTTTTTTCCTTATCCAAAAATGGATAAAATTTGTTAATCGAAATAACTGGTTCCCTACGAATAACTTTTTTGTATCAAACATGTTGAGGATAAATATATTTTGAAAGAAAATTTGAAACAAAATGAATTTGAATTTATAACCAATATCGCAACAATACATTAAAAAAAAAAAAATAAATTTATCTCTTTTGCCGACTGAAACAGATTTTAGACCCCCCCCCCACAAAAAAAAAAAGTAACGACGGATTAAAAAAAAAAGATTTTCTTTCAACTGAAACTTTAACAGCTTGAATTGACTGAGAAATGTGGTCCTTCTGGTTCTGGATAAAAATTATAATGAAGATTATATTCTAATTTATTTCACGTTGAAACACTTTTTTTTACTTATAAAAGATGGTCCTGGATATGACCTTAAACTATATCCGATGGTGAGGTCCCAGCTTGCGGGTTTTGGGGAGCGTGGAGCCACCCTTTAATCTCCATTGCTCCCAGGTCCACTCTGACCCGTAGTGGTAGCACCTGTTAGGGTCCCAACTATGGGTTTAATAGAAACTGACTTGGAAAAAAAAAATATATATTCTATTAAAAAACTTTTCTTCAAAATCACTGAATTCGGCATTAAATAACCTGAAAAGGGTTGATATGCCGTAAAACAACCAACCAAACTATAAAAGAATATATTACAATAGAAAAATGCGAGCATGAAAAGTAATATGGTTAAGCTTAAACATGGAAAAGTAAAGGACTAGTTGTTAAAACTGAAAAAGAAAAGGCCAAGATATTCTAGTAAAAAATATAAATTTATAACTTAAAATATTACAGTATTAAGAAATGATAATATAATTTTATACATTGAATTTAAAATAAATTATTAATGATGTAATATTTTAAGTTATAAATATTTTATATTTTTACTAGAATATCTTGTCCTTTGCTTTTCCATGTTTAAGCTTAACCATAGTACTTTTCATGCTCGCGTTTTTCTATTTTTCCAGGCTTCCAGTAAATTCACTTGTTCTTTGTTTAATTTCAGCCTTACTTTTTTGCCCCCATGAACATAACATACACATATTTAATAACAATATACGGCACTCGTATACTTTCAATAAAATTCCCCGAATTATCCCTCTTTCATATTTTCATTCTCTCTGTTTCACTTGTTACTTCTCTTTTCGCGAGAGCGGTGAATTGGTAGTAACACTAGTCGCTGACGCGATGTGGTTGCTATGGAAACCAGTCATAAAAGACGTCGCCCACCTCTTTACAAATTTTTACGATTTTGAACACCAGTAAATTCATAACTTTTTACTGAACGAAAATTGAATTTTTTTTTTTCACAATATAGCTGAGAAAGTGATCTATAAACTGTAATACGTGTTTGAAATTTGGTCGAAAATGAGTGAGAGGTGACTCTTTAAAACAGTTCTATATAACTAAAACTGCCACTTAACCATATATTCAAAACATTGCCGCGTTTGAATGATTCATACTGACCGATATCTTAATGTCTTGTTCCAATGCAATAGAAAGTCCACAATGTGGTAATTGTATGGACATATGTGGAAATAATTCTAAACTTATAAAATTTAGTATGTTAAAATAAATTTTTTAACTTATATCAAGAACATAGTGAGAGTCGTAATCTATTTCAAACGAGTTATTAGGTTGGTGCAAATATGTCTTTTTTTTTTTTTACGTTCAACTTAATGTCAAAAAACATTTTTGCACCAACCTAATACAAAGACATAAACCTAAAGACCGTCCCGGGTCCTGGATATGACCTTAAACTATATCCAGTGGTGAGGCCCCACCTTGTGGGCTTTGGGGAGTGTGGAGCCACCCTTTAATTGCCATTGCTCCCAGGTCCACTCTGACCCGGAGTGGTAGTACCTGTTAGGGTCCCAACTATGAGTTAAATAGAATCTGACGTAAAACAAATATACTCCATTAAAAATCGTTCTTCAAAATAACTAGATTCGGCATTAAATAACCTGAAAAAGGTTGATATGCCGTAAAACAAAAACAACCAACCAACCAACCAACCAACCAAAGACCGTCCTCCATTTTGCCGCAAACTTAATATTGTCTTACTATTGCGCTATAAATCATGGCAAGCTTATAAATCACTTCTGGAAAAATCTCAATTACGATCTTTTTCTTTATTCGAAAAAAAAAAAATCCAAAAGATGTGGGATGAATTACCGCAGTAAAATCATCTTTCTAAGGACCCGTGGCGCAGTGGTTAGAGGACTTGGAAAAATCAGTTGTAAAAGTGACCTTCTCCTGAAGGTTGAAGGTTCAATCCTCAGTGTGGGCGACCGAAAAATACATTTGCGAATTACTTAGGACCTCTATCCAGTCATGGCTTACGGAATAAGAGCACGCTACTCCCATGAAGTAAATAAAGGGTTCCGCTCGAAATTTAGTCAAAATTCCCGAGTTTGATAAAACATTCCCGAGTTCGACAAGATACATCTGAAGAAGGTCGGAGGTTATATCGACCTAAACGTTATGAAAATTACACCCAAGATGAGAACAGTAGTCCGATGAATAATACAAATAACCAATCCTCATCTAAAAAATTCACGAACGAATGTTTTATTAGTCGACTAGCGTGGGTACCCGGCGTTGTCCAAGTGTGAAGAGGTGGTATAGTAAGACTAGTGAGCAACCAACCCCCTAAAAAAAAAATGAAAATAGCAGCGAGTACCCGTGCAAGCACAAAAGGAAAAATAGCCGCAGTAGCCAGGCTCGAACCAGTAACGTGAAAGAGAAAAAAGAGGTGAAAGAAAAAAGCAAAGGTGACGTCACGGACCTTCGAAATAACGTGTTTTATACATACGTCGAGATCGCGACGCGGAAATGACTTTGCAAAAATGTCGACGAAAAACTGACTCCTCCTTGCAAAAAGAAAAAAAAAAAAAAAAAAAAAAAAAAACGGTCCAATTGACGGTCAAAGAATTACTTTTGGCCAATTTTTCGATATGTCATCCAAGAGACCGATCTTTCTAACGATACCAATTTTGTCAGGGTTTTTGCGTGTGTTGAAAGCTTTTGGAAGGCATACAAGCACACAACTTTCCTCTAAATAATAGACTAGAGGGAGTACTCGGCGTTGCCTGGGTGTGAAGAAGTGGTGTAGTAAGGAAATTGAGCAAGGGCGAGGCGTAAAAAAGCAAAAATAAGACATAAAAACAAGAAAAAAAAAGCGAACGAAAAAATCACATAAATAACCCTGTTTGTATGTTAAAACTTTCAATAACAAAACTAAAAACAAAGAAATATCCGTTACGTTGGCGCGAACGTGAAACCCGGAGCTTACAATGCGGCCCCTGTATCCACTACTCCACGACGTCATTGAAACAACATCGTGTTTTTTTGTTTGTTTTTCTTTTTAAAACTAATTCAAGAAAGAACGCTAGACGCGCATGCATGGTTGCTGAAGTCGGTTAAAAGGAACGACTTTTTGCGACACTTCCTTATTTTAAACGATCATGTCTATACGAAATAGTTAACCGTTTTTTCTTTTTTTTTTTTTAATTTTCGCATATTATTCGACAAAGACATCGCTCTATGGTGCCATATTCGACCCGATTCGATGCCGCTGACAGAAGTTTTGGGGGAGACCTACAAACACACACACACACACACACACACACACACACACATTTTGCCTTTTATATAATAGACTAGCGGGGGTACCCGGCATTGCCCGAGTGTGTCGAGGTGGTGTAGTAAGGAACCCCCCCCCCCCAAAAAAAAAAAAAGTGGTAGTAGAGTGGGAGGCAGCCCGGGTGGAGAGAGGTATTAAAAAAGGTGGTAGTAGGCAGGCAGGCAGGCTCGAACCCGTAACGCGAAGGAGAAAAAGGGGGTAAAAATGTAACATCTTAGCTGATGCGTCCATGACGAAACCGGAAGTCGCGAGCGTTGGAATTAATCCAACGAAAACGATGACTTGCGAAAATGTCAAAAAAAAAAAAAAAAAAAAAAAAAAAAAACGATCCTCTTTGTAGAAAACTGCCCAGTTGAGGGTGAAGGAATTAATGTTTTTGGCCAATTTTTTCGTTATTTGTCACCCGAGACGTCGAGCTTAAAAACGATACCGATCTCGTCAGGATGCGTCGTGTGTGTCAAAAGTTGTTAGGCAAATATACACACAAATAGACAGGTGAGATTTATATAATAGATGAAATGTACCTTCAAAAAGAATGCCTTTACATAATGTGAAGTATGTTGGTGCAAATGAAAATGAACTTTATAAAAGAATAATAGTATTCATTATTACTGGTATAAAATAGTATTCATTATTACTAGTATAAAATAGTATTCATTATTACTGGTATAAAATAGTATTCATTATTACTGGTATAAAATAGTATTCATTATTACTGGTATAAAATAGTATTCATTATTACTGGTATAAAATAGTATTCATTATTACTGGTATGAAATAGTATTCATTATTACTAGTATGAAATAGTATTCATTATTACTAGTATAAAATAGTATTCATTATTACTGGTATAAAATAGTATTCATTATTACTGGTATAAAATAGTATTCATTATTACTGGTATAAAATAGTATTCATTATTACTAGTATAAAATAGTATTCATTATTACTGGTATAAAATAGTATTCATTATTGCTAGTATAAAATAGTATTCATTATTACTGGTATAAAATAGTATTCATTATTACTAGTATAAAATAGTATTCATTATTACTGGTATGAAATAGTATTCATTATTACTGGTATAAAATAGTATTCATTATTACTGGTATAAAATAGTATTCATTATTACTAGTATAAAATAGTATTCATTATTACTAGTATAAAATAGTATTCATTATTACTAGTATAAAATAGTATTCATTATTACTAGTATGAAATAGTATTATTACTGGTATAAAATAGTATTCATTATTACTAGTATAAAATAGTATTCATTATTACTAGTATAAAATAGTATTCATTATTACTAGTATAAAATAGTATTCATTATTACTAGTATAAAATAGTATTCATTATTACTAGTATAAAATAGTATTCATTATTACTAGTATAAAATAGTATTCATTATTACTGGTATAAAATAGTATTCATTATTACTGGTATAAAATAGTATTCATTATTACTAGTATAAAATAGTATTCATTATTACTGGTATAAAATAGTATTCATTATTACTGGTATAAAATAGTATTCATTATTACTAGTATAAAATAGTATTCATTATTACTAGTATAAAATAGTATTCATTATTACTGGTATAAAATAGTATTCATTATTACTAGTATAAAATAGTATTCATTATTACTGGTATAAAATAGTATTCATTATTACTAGTATAAAATAGTATTCATTATTACTAGTATAAAATAGTATTCATTATTACTAGTATAAAATAGTATTCATTATTACTGGTATAAAATAGTATTCATTATTACTGGTATAAAATAGTATTCATTATTACTGGTATAAAATAGTATTCATTATTACTGGTATAAAATAGTATTCATTATTACTAGTATAAAATAGTATTCATTATTACTAGTATAAAATAGTATTCATTATTACTGGTATAAAATAGTATTCATTATTACTAGTATAAAATAGTATTCATTATTACTAGTATAAAATAGTATTCATTATTACTAGTATAAAATAGTATTCATTATTACTGGTATAAAATAGTATTCATTATTACTGGTATAAAATAGTATTCATTATTACTAGTATAAAATAGTATTCATTATTGCTAGTATAAAATAGTATTCATTATTACTGGTATAAAATAGTATTCATTATTACTGGTATAAAATAGTATTCATTATTACTGGTATAAAACAAAACAATACCATCAGTTGTTAAAGTTTGTGCTGGAATAACAGTTAATGGTGAGAAGCTTTCTCAGGAAATCCTAAAATGTATTTTTCAACTGATGAATTGTAGACTTCTTTTTTTATATTGCAGATAATCATTCGACCAATGTGAATGTCTTAAATATCTTTTACTTGATAAATTTGGGTGGGGCCAAATCCATTACATAACTCTTCCTAATCATCCACCCCACCCCAATTTTTTTTTTTTTTTTTTTTTTTTTTTGTCTGTTCATTCGTTAAAAATTATTCGTACAAAAAGTTTGTATTCCTTACTTCTACAGTTGAGATGTCAAATATTTGTTTCCTCTAAAGAGGTGTGTATACCTTGGTCTGTTTTACACAAAGTATATGACAAAGATGCTGTGCTCAGTGTAAAACTACGCAATGCTCGGAAGCTGACATTCAAAGCATTGCATCCTAATGAAATAAAAAAAAATGTTAATTTAATTGTCAGTTTCATAAGATAACTATTGCAGTTGATGACAGCTATTTTCCTGGTTTGTCTGACATCTCAAACTTTCTTAAATTGATATCAAACTGGTGGACAATACCAAATTAAAAAGGAGTCACCACTTATCAAGGCCTGTAGGCCACTCGAGATTAAGGGTTAGTGGGTGTACAGGAGTCGATGAGAAAATATCGTAGTAATCGTTAGTTGTGGAAATTTGGTAAATTGGATTACTTAAGGAAACAAATACTCTGTTTCCACGTTGCTATGCACGCTGCCATGTTTGCACGCCGCCATGCACGACGCGATGTTTGCACGTTGCCATGCATGTCGCGATGTTTGCACGCCGCCATATTTTAACGTCGCTATGCACGACACGATGTTTTAACGTCGCTATGCACGACACGATGTTTCCACGTCGCCATGCACGACACGATGTTTCCACGTCGCCATGCATGACCCAATCTTCCACGTGGAGAAATTTGTGAACAATTAAGAATACGGCTACAAATATATACAAATATAGAATTTTGAAGGAAGCTTTTTCACATTTATGAAAACATTTCGTCAGTTCTATTTTAAAATTCAGAAAACCGAATGTTTTAATTTCTCTTACGATTAAAATCTCTTTCTGACACTTTCTTTTTAAAAACGACTTATTCGTAGAACACTTAGTGTTGATTTTCGTTTTCTTTTTTGTTTTTTGCCCGGATAACTCTGCTGGTTAAATATAAAAAAATTAACTCGTTTAAACAATCTCTGTTAAAACTTGAAATTCTTTTGAATTGGAAAGGTTATTAAATTTCAAATGCTATCAAATTCTTTGTTTCCTTCAACTGTTTATCACGAAATAATACACCAGAAGACCTCGACTGATTAAAAATTGTTGATCATTCGAGACTTCAAATAATTTCCTCTTCCGACAAAATTACTATAATTTCATGTTTCTCGTTCGTATTTTATCGGCGTGGTTATTTATCTCCGGCACGATGGCAAATAAACGCCCGACCGTCTCACGAGATTAAAGAAGCAGACGCCGAAACACTAAAAAAAAAAAAAAAAAAAAAAAAAAATCATATTTAATCAATAAAAACATGTGTAGAAATACAGATAACACGACTGAATTCCGAGGAAAGTTTGAATCTATTGAATTAAGCTCTTATTAAGGGGGTTGTGATTCCGGAGCCTCCGTGTTTTGCTTAGAAGTAAATAAAGGCTATCACAGGCAATCAAGGGTGGCATATGTAAAGAACACATTCCGGCTAATTAGGACTGTAATGGATTCTTTTTAAATATACATCAATCCTAGAACTAAATAGAAGGCCGTTTCACTAAAGTCACGCAACCTGATGACGTCACGTAATACAATACAAAGACCACGGCAATTATTATGAATATAGTTATTTTCTGTTTCATTTCCCAAAGAAATTGCCGGGATTTATAAAACTAGTCTAAAACGGACTGTATTTTCTTTTCCGAAAGATAAAATAAATATTTTACATTTTAACACGTGCAATTAAGTTTTTTTGGTTTATTTGTTTTGTTTTTTTGCTGGTAAAATACTGTAGGGAATTTTTTTTTTTTTTTTTAAATGTATTCCATTAATTTTAAGTCATCTGTTTTATAATATTTTGATGAGGTTTTTATTCCTTTTTTCTTTTCCTGTTTCTTCCCTTTTCTTTTTTCCTTCCCCCTTTTTTCTTCCCCCCCCTTTCTCCCCCGTTTTTCTTCCCCTCTTTCTCCTCCCTTTTTTCTTTTCCCCCCTTTTTTCTTTCCCCCCCTTTTTTCTTCCCCCCATTTTCTTTTCCCCCCCATTTTCTTTTCCCCCCCATTTTCTTTTCCCCCTATTTTCTTTTTCCCCCTATTTTCTTTTTTCCCCCATTTTCTTTCCCCCCCCATTTTCTTTCCCCCCCATTTTCTTTCCCCCCATTTTCTTTCCCCCCATTTTCTTTTTTCCCCCCATTTTCTTTTTTCCCCCCATTTTCTTTTTTCCCCCCCATTTTCTTTTTTCCCCCCCATTTTCTTTTTTCCCCCATTTTCTTTTTTCCCCCATTTTCTTTTTTCCCCCATTTTCTTTTTTCCCCCATTTTCTTTTTTCCCCCCATTTTCTTTTTCCCCCCATTTTCTTTTTTCCCCCATTTTCTTTTTTCTCCCATTTTCTTTTCCCCCCCCTTTCCCTTTTTCCCCCATTTTCTTTTTCCCCCCCATTTTCTTTTTTCCCCCCATTTTCTTTTTTCCCCCCATTTTCTTTTCCCCCCATTTTCTTTTTCCCCCTTTTCTTTTTCCCCCCATTTTCTTTTTCCCCCCATTTTCTTTTTTCCCCCCATTTTCTTTTTCCCCCCATTTTCTTTTTCCCCCCATTTTCTTTTTTCCCCCCATTTTCTTTTTTCCCCCCATTTTCTTTTTTCCCCCCATTTTCTTCCCCCCCCCATTTTCTTCCCCCCCATTTTCTTTTTCCCCCCATTTTCTTTTTTCCCCCATTTTCTTTTTTTCCCCCCATTTTCTTCCCCCCCATTTTCTTTCCCCCCATTTTCTCCCCCCCCCCATTTTCTTTTCCCCCCCCTTTTCTTTTCCTTTTCCCCCATTTTCTTTTCCCCCATTTTCTTTTCCCCCTTTTTGTTTTTCCTTTTTCGTTTCTTTTATTCTATGTATATATATATATATATATATATATATATATATATGAGAAAACACAGTTTGTAATATCAATAAACAAAAAAAAAACTAAATTAGTAGGAGCATACATATATATATATATATGTGTATATATTACTCCTATGAATTTAGGTTTTTTTTTGTTTTTTTGTATTGATATTTATATCACAAACCTCCATTGTTATCTATTTAAAAAACTAACAAAACTAACAATATCCAAAAATAGTAATTGTCTCAGTATAAAGGGTTTCCCCTACATTGAACAAGGATCAATAAAGTGAAGCATCAGAACAGATACTACATCCTAATCTCGGCTCGAAGGCCAAGAAAGAAAAAAGGCAATCCTTTTTTCTTTTTATTTAAACAGAAAATACAACTCTGTTATATATGGCCGTGAAATTGTATTCACTAGTAAAAGATCTAGCTAATTTGCATGTTCTTTTAAACATTCATTTTAATTCCTATTAGTTTTTTTTTTTTTTTCTTATGGGATGATCATCGTTAGTTAACTATTACGTGTAATTATATTCATGCAGATATTCTACATGATTTATACTTGCGTAATATTTGCGTAAACAGGTTATAGTAAACACAAAACTCTTTTTATATTTATTTATGTATGCGTATATATTGCCGTGTAAAAAACTTTGCCTACCAAACTCCTACAGTTTTTTGTCTAGACATGAAATTTCATATAATGTATTTGAGCCCATGCGAATCGGTACAAAAGTGTGAAAATTAAAAAAAAAAAAAAAAATTTCCAGGTGAAAGTCGAACAACGGCATAACTTAGTAGCTTACTGGTTCATGTTTTCATTTTTAGCCTAGTAGCAAATATGTCCTCATGGCTTAGTCATTAACGGCAGAAGACAAAATAAATTGTAATCTAAACGTTTCGGTGGTGGCGCACAAGTCATTTTTTTTTCTTTATTATTAGTAGTATTCTTCTTCTTCTTCTTCTTCTTCTTCTTCAAATCATTACTATATATATTGGGCCCAATATAATAATAAATACGAAACCAGCATTAATTAAAATATATTTAAGCGTATTTTACGATGGGCAACACCGGGCACCTATGATAGGTTATGAAAAGGAAGGGTTGTAAAGAGATAGCTTCGAATTTGGGGGTATCAAAACCAAAGCAAAATATGATGAAAGTAAAAATAAAATAGATAAACCCCATAATTTATTATACCATACCTGTTCACACTGAAACACATATCACAATTCTGTGGATCTATATAAAAAAAAAAACCTTGTTAAACTTTGTGACATATTTCCATTCTATGGAGGTCATGCGCAAACGAACACCCCATAATTTTATTATAGCATATTTCTTCAAACTGAAACATAATTATCAAAGTATACTTACGCAGATAGATATGAAAAGTCTTTAATAAAGTTTGTGCCTATTTCCATTCTATGGAGGCCAGGCGCGAACGCAGACCCCACAATTTTATTATACCATCCCTATTTAAGTTAAGAATACTTTGATAAGTATGTTTTATGTACATCTATATCAAAAACACTTTTTGAACCCAGCCAACGACGGGTACTTTTGCTAGTGTATATATATATGTGTGTGTGTATATATATATATATATATATATATATATATATATATATATCTCCTACAGCCCACACCACTCGATTGATCATGACCAAATCTGACATGATGATCAAGGTCAAAGGTTAAGGTCATATTTGGTGTAGCTCTTCATAAACTCCCTCACCTAGGGATGGTGCACAACAGGTATCTTTGGTATATTTTTAATAAAAAATGTGTTTGTGATACAAAACTCATGTTAACCATTGTGATTCTTTGTAATTATTTCAATTTTTATGTGTAACAATATAAGTGTCGACTTTGATATAACCTATTTTGTTTTAAAGTTTATAGTTGGATTTTAGTCACTTCAGGAAATAGTTAAAAATTTAAAACACCTTAAATAGTTGCCCTTACAACATCCACTTACTGTAAGGGTGCCCGTGAAGCGGGTACCTGAGCGTATAGCAAAATCCCATGCGAAGCGTGGGTATTTTTGCTAGTATTGCAATAATTTTTTTGTTGGCTAGTACTCAGAAAAAAAGGGCAGTTAAGATGATAGGCTGTTCCAGTCATCCATAACTGTTTTAGCGAATAATATTTGCCGGGAATATGTTCCCAGGTCGTAGGCACACATGTTAGCTCGTATAAGCAATAATATATCGTGTCTAATATTTCTAGTTTATAGGTTGTGACAAACGCAATACACAAAGCGTCGGTTAAACACCGAGCAAAAATGTCGAAAAACAAGTTTTTTTTTGGGGGGGGGGGGATCAGACTTGATAAAAAGACATTCTGATTATTTTTTTTTACTATCTGATCAAAAAATAATTACCACATACCGAGTTTTATTGATATTTCTTTATTTGACTATGGTGCTTTTCAATGTCGAAATATTGGATCTGGTACTCGGAAATACATACGTCACCGGCGTGTTTATTACGCAAAATATCTATATAACATATATATATATATATAGATAGATAGATAGATATAGATATATATTTATAAATTACTAACTAGCTCTACCTACGTATTGAGCACTTTTGAAGTAAATATTTAAAGTTTACGCATAAATCTATACTTTCGTATATTAATTTTATGTGAGTAAATGAAGTAGTTATATATATATATGTGTGTGTATGTATATATATATATGTGTATGTATGTATATATATATATATATATATGTGTGTATGTATATATATATGTGTGTATGTATATATATGTCCAACTCCATGAGATCATGCTGACAATCCCCAAAGAAGATAAGATCATTCTCCTTGGGGACTTCAATGCAAGAGTGGGCAGCAGTCACCATCTTTGGGAGAGAGTCCTAGGGCATCATGGAGTTGGAAAATGTAACCATAATGGGTTGCGTCTTGTAACATTCTGCTCCCAACATAATCTGTCCATCACAAATACCATGTTCCAGCTCCAAAACAAATTCAAGACCACCTGGATGCATCCTAGGTCCAGAATTTGGCACCTACTTGACTATGTTATTGTAAGACGTAATGACATGAAAGATGTGAGAATCACCAGAGCCATGAGGGGAGCAGATGGGTGTCCGCTCTATTTTCCTTCTTAAGATCCGGCCTCCAGCTCGCCATCAAGCTCCCAGAAAACATCTTGACCTCAAAGCTCTCAACAACATTACAACACGAGCTGCTCTACTAAACGAACTGGCTGAATGTCTTACCTTACCAACTCCTGCAGCAGATCCCATAACAACAGCTTTCTTAACTGAAAAATGGGAAAGCATCTGTGAAGTTCTCCTCAATACTGCCAAGAACATTTTGGGATTCTCAAGAAGAAAACATAGAGACTGGTTTGACGAGCAGTCTGATGGAATTCATCAACTAATTGAAGAAAAAAATCGGCAACAGCAAGCAGTGACTGCAAATCCAACTCCAGCATCACGTGGCAAGCTAGCTGAGCTTCGGTCAAAAGTCCAACAGGAAACCCGAAGAATGCAAAATGAATGGTGGACCAATCTTGCAACTGAGATCCAAGGTTTAGCTGATATGGGGGACCAACATCAATTTTATAATACCCTTAAGACAGCCTATGGGCCAAAGAACAATAGCCTCTGCCCAGTCCGTAGTGCTGATGGCTCCATACTCTATACTGAGAAGACTGCCATACTCAATCGGTGGGCTGAACACTACCAAGACTTACTGAACAGGCAGAACCCTATCAACCCTACTTTTCTGGACCATCTTCCTGACCTTCCTGTAATTCAAGAACTGGATGTAATACCAACTATCCATGAAGTTAGCCGTGCAGTTAACAACCTCAAGAATAATAAAGCCACTGGCCCTGATGGCATACCAGCTGAGCTTCTTAAGCATGGCGGAGATGCCATTACTACTTGTCTCCATAACATCATCCAAGATGTCTGGGAGTCAGGCTGCTGCCCACAACAATGGAAGGATGCAGATATCATCAGCATATATAAAAAGAAAGGTGACAGAAATATTTGTGGCAATAGTCGAGGCATTTCCCTCCTGTCAACCTCAGGGAAAGTTGTCACTAGAATTTTACTGTCTCGTATCATCCAACACATTGTCAATCAAGTCTTACCTGAATCGCAGTGTGGCTTCAGACAGGAGCGCAGCACGATTGACATGGTTTTTGTTGCAAGACAGCTCCAGGAGAAATGCGTCGAGCAACACCAAAATCTATATATGGTTTTTGTAGATCTCGCCAAGGCCTTTGACACTGTGAACCGTCCTTTGCTCTGGGAGGTACTCGGCAAATTTGGCTGCCCATTAATATTCCTGGGTGTCCTGAAGGCTTTCCATAATGGATCTATGGCTCGCGTCTCCAGTTCAGGACTAAAATCTGAGCCCTTCCTGGTAGAATCGGGTGTGAAGCAGGGATGCGTCATTGCGCCCATCTTGTTTAATCTTTTTCTTGCTGCGGTTTCCAATGTTGCCAAACAGCAAATCCATCCTGCTGATGGGATCCGCCTCTCATACCGGCTGGATGGCAACCTCTTCAACCTGCGTCGCCTCCATGCCAGATCACGTGTGACAGAAGAAGCAATCCATGAATTTCAATACGCTGACGACACAGCTCTGGTGAGCTCATCTGAAGAGGGTCTTCAGCGCACCATCAACACTATCTCCAATATTTACTCCCGAGCTGGTCTAGCCATCAACATCAACAAAACAGAGGCACTTAACATATGTGAACACCGTCAGGAACCCCCAATGTTCACAATCAACCAACAGCCACTGAAAAACACTCAAGAGTTTACTTAACTTGGCTCAGTGCTCACTGACTCCTGTGACCTAACAAGTGAGGTCCAACGGCGCATTGGTCTGGCTGCTGCAGCCTTTGGTAGACTCGCGCACAGAGTTTTTATCTCACCACCACCACCAAGGTTTCTGTCTATAGAGCAATCTGTCTCTCCATCCTCTTGTATGGCAGCGAGTCATGGGTGCCTTATAGACGCCACCTGAAAAAGCTAGAAGCATTTCATACCAACTGCTTATAGCGTATACTAGGTTTAAAATGGTGGCACAGGGTGCCACACAATGAGATACGCAGGCGCACTCA
>NC_136492.1:6997908-7022908 GCF_053919585.1 Euprymna scolopes | reverse complement strand
ACGGCATTATTAAGAGAACCGAGTAGCATAAAAGAAACGAACGCCTCGTCGCAGTGACGCATTTTCACGTCTACTGATAAGATGACTTCATACAAAAATATGACTGATCAGTTTCAAAAGGGGTCGAAGGTTCGGTCATGTGCAACTGAGGTCACTGGCAAACGGAATGCCTAATGACTCAACTTTGGGTGGAGCACCTTATCCGTGGAAATAGCATATTACCCGTCAAAAATGATCGAATTACTTATCTACCAATCTGGATTTGCTCGATCTGACCGGCAGGACAGAGAATGAGTGTTACAACCATGATAGTAATGTGATGCAACGCAGGGTAGATGTCGCGATTGGAATGCGACTGCGATTATTTAGATTATTTAAAGTTGGAGACTGAAAAATAAAATTGTAAACGTATTGATTTTTTTTATGCATGCTGACCTGAGAACTGCCCTAAAACAATTGCAAAATTACATCATCATTGAAGAGAAACCCTAGAAGAACATCAGAACAGATTTGACGATTTAAGTGAGCAGACGTTCTGCTTTTTTTCTCCTAGCAAGTGTGGTTGTGGAGTTGGTTGTAACTATAAAACAAACTAAAAGCAATGTCGACATTCTACTTGCAATAATTTATCAATTAGAAAGTGGATTTTCTGTATCCTCAATTCTTTTTACAAATGAGTCGCCGTTTATCAAGACCCAGAGGCCACTCGAGGATAACGGTTAATGAGTGTACAGTAGTCAATGGGACAATATCGTAGTAATCGTTAGTAGTGGAAATTTGGCCAATTGGATTACTTAAGGGGACGGTTCATCAGGAATTTGTTTAAGTTGGACTTGAAGAGGACCAAATTTTGGTCAGCTGGGAAGTAGGCAAACGGAAGACAGATCCACGTATGCAGTTCTAAGAAATAAACTTTGTTCATTGAATCTACATTTTGTTTTAGGCATAGATAAAGAGTGAAGGAAATTATTAATAGTGGTTTCAGTAAAGACGAGTGTTCTTCGTGAAAGTCGGGCAGGATGGGGCGCGTAAGAGTGGGGGCAACTCAGACGAGCACTTGCCATGAAAATAACTATAAATCCGAGACAGGATCGCAACGTCTCTTCTGTGAGAAAGAGTTTGCAGAGAAGAGAAAAGGGCATCCCCCACAAGGCTACAAACTCTGTCAAGGTAGGATAAGGTTTTTCTAGCAGCTCCTGCCCAGATATGGCAACAGTACTCCATCCATGGACATACTTGGTTCTTATATAGGTAGAGAATTATATCATCAGTGAGATGTATACTGGGTCGGTAGAGTGATCCCACCATTTTTTCCAGCAAGCTTGGCAACAGATTTGATGTACGTGTTTCAACTCGGATCATTTCAAATTCTTGCTTCCGTTATTTTATCCTTTAGTTCTCGCATTCTATGAGCGACGTGTCTTACAAAAGAAGGGGGGAGAATTTGTTTTCTGAGTCGGAACCTATCCATCTAACCCTTATCGTTGGCTTATTTTTTACCTTGAAGTAATATAAAACACTGCTCACTTGTTATGATTTAATTTGTTGTTAAGAGTTATCCCCCTTGGGATTGACATTCATAATAAAAGCGCCCTCTGTTTCATTTTCCCGCTCGATCCTTTCAAGAGCGTACGTGTATTTTACAGTTAATAAAACCTTTCTAAAAGGCAATTCTTTACTTACTGATACTATTCACTTCAATTTTATTAACTGTAAAAAAAAAAAAAAAAAATAATGGATCGAATCTTACGTCCCGACAGATTCGAGGTGGAACCTACATGCCCTAATTCCGAAAAATCCTATAGGCATTGGAAATTAACCCTCCAGAATTATATCCGCTCACATAATAACGGATTAATCGAAAACACTTCAGATAATTTCTTTGCCTTGATCAATTGTATTTCAGCCTCTGTTTTCGATTTAATAAGCGATAAAACCGACTACGATAGTGCATTAAGAACATTGGACGCCGCTTATTTAAAACCTGAAAATATTGTTTATAATAGATATCGATTGATGACGACGAAGCAACAAACAACACAAAATATAGATGCCTTCATACTACAATTGGAAATGCTTGCCAAAACATGTAACTTCGAAGCGGTTTCTGCTGAAGAAAACAAAAATCAATACATTCGGGAAGCTTTCATCGGTGGAATTTCTTCTTCGTCCATCCGACAACGACTGTTAGAAAAACCCATCCTGACTTTACAAGACACATATGCCACGGCCAGATCTCTTGAACAAGCAGAAAAGCATTCGATAAGCTACGCAAATAACTTTACTGTAGCAGCTACAAATAATCCTTCGGGCTACAATCGTATAGCTGTGACTAAAGAAAATATGCATCCAAAAGGGGTTTGTTTTTTCTGTGGAAAATCACGTCATCCTCGATATTTATGTCCTGCACGAAACGCCGAATGTAAAAAATGCAAAAAAAATGGTCATTGGGCTAAAGTGTGTAAATCTTCTATTTCTAACACTCATACTGCTGTTCTTTATGACGACTCTGACTACCCCTCACCTTCTCTATCCTGACTAGGAACTAACTCCAAAGATGTCACATTCACTCAATGCCAAATTAACGGGCACTTCGTGAACGCTATGGTGGACTCCGGCAGTGTAAAAACATTCATTAATGAAAATAGTGCTAAAAAACTTAAACTCTTCACAATACCTAAAAACAAAACTATAGCTCTGGCTGCTTCCGATCAACATGCTAAAATAACTGGCGAAGCTGTCGTGGATTTAATACTGAAAGATAAAACCCATTCTGGAATAACAATTGAAATCATTGAAAACCTTTTCATTGATTTAATAATCGGAAAAGATATTTTAAAAAAATATAAAAAAGTAACACTTAAATTCGACGGTCCTAGAGACAAACTTATAATTGGAGCTATAAACACGAATAATTTTTTTCCTACCATAAACGTTCCACCCCCTCCTCTCTTTTCTAATCTTTCTCCTCATACTACTCCTATTGCGACAAAATCCCGACGTTACACTTTTGCCGCCAACAAATTCATAAAAGAAGAGACTGCTAGAATGTTGAAAGAAGGCATAATTGAACCTTCGATATCTCCGTGGCGAGCGCAAGTTCTTGTAACTTCGAATGAGAATCATAAGAAAAGAATGGTAGTCGAC
Organism: Euprymna scolopes; assembly: GCF_053919585.1. Taxonomy (NCBI): domain Eukaryota; kingdom Metazoa; phylum Mollusca; class Cephalopoda; order Sepiida; family Sepiolidae; genus Euprymna; species Euprymna scolopes. The sequence continues at coordinate 7,019,761 of NC_136492.1, read as the reverse complement.
TACAGCGATACCATTAATAGATTCACGGAACTAGACGCTTACCCAATGCCTAATATCAATAAGATGGTAGACGACATCGCTCAATATAACATCTTCTCTACTCTCGACCTAAAATCTGCTTATCACCAAATACCTATAAATCATGCTGATCGTAAATTCACTGCGTTTGAAGTAAGTGGCAAACTTTTTCAATTTACTCGTCTTCCTTTTGGCGTCACCAATGGAGTAAGTGCTTTCCAGAGGAGCATAGACTATATTATAGAAAAAGAAAATCTAACCGATACCTTTGTGTATGTTGATAACGTAACTATATGTGGAAAAAATCAAGAACACGATTACAATCTTCAAAAATTCTACAAAATTGCTAAACAATATAACATCACTTTAAATGAAAATAAAAGCATAATTTCTTCTAGTTCTATTACTCTACTCGGCTACACCATAGAAAATAATCAAATAGCTCCCGATTATCAAAGACTAAAACCATTACTCGAAATGCCACCTCCGCTGAATCTTAAATCTCAAAAAAGAATAGTTGGAATGTTTTCCTATTACTGCAAATTCATTAAAAGATTTTCTGATAAAATTTTATTACTAAATCAAAACAAAGAATTTCCACTACCTCCATCTGTATTAAAATCTTTTCAAACATTGAAAAATGATCTAAAAGACGCCACTTTAATAACGGTAGATCCAAATAAAGAATTTGAAGTAGAAACGGACGCTAGTAACTATTGTATTGCTGCAACACTAAATCAAGAAGGTCGTCCTATTGCATTTTTTTCAAGAACTCTCAATACTAACGAAATTAAGCACCATGCAGTAGAAAAAGAGGCAGCCGCTATTGTAGAAGCTCTCCGTAAGTGGCGACATTTTCTACTCGGCAGGCACTTTAAAGTCATCACAGATCAGAAGAGCATCAGCTTCATATTCGACAATAAAAGAAAATCAAAAATTAAGAATGACAAAATATGTCGTTGGCGTATAGAATTATCCCAATACAATTTCACTATAGTTTATCGACCTGGACCTGAAAATATTGCTGCTGACACATTCTCTCGCATCTCTGCTCTTACTTACAATCTACAAGATCTTCGTGATTTACATAAACAATTATGTCACCTGGTGTTTCAAGACTAAGCCATTTTATAAGAACGAGGAACCTCCCTTTTACTTTGGATCAAATTAAGAATATTACTGACTCTTGCTCATCCTGTCAATTACTGAAACCCAAATTCGCCAATACCAATGGAGGGACTCTCATTCAAGCCATATTACCTTTTCAACGATTAAATCTTGATTTTAAAGGCCCTCTACCTACTTCTATACATGGCAACAAATATCTACTTACTCTAATTGATGAGTATTCCCGTTTTCCTTTCGCTTTTCCTTGCAGAGATATGACAAGCAAAACCATTATCCACTGTCTAAACAAACTCTTTTCAATTTTTGGTTTGCCTGACATGATACATACTGACCGGGCTTCTGATTTCTTAGCAAGAGAAATAAAGGATTTTTTACACAAAAAAGGAATTGCTACTTCTAAAACAAGTAGGTATCATCCTGAAGGTAATGGACAGATTGAAAAACTCAACGGTACCTTATGGAAGGCCATTCAAACAACATTACATTCTAATCAAATGAAACTACCTTATTGGGAAGACATACTACCGGACGCACTTCATTCAATTAGATCATTACTTTGTACTGTCACTAATATGACTCCCCATGATAGACTATTTAAATATAGTCGTAAATCTGCTTCCGGAATTTCAATTCCTTCTTGGGTTAAACCAGGCCCAATATATTAGAAACCACACTAAAACAAGTAAACATGACCCTCCTGTAACGCCTGCCACCCTAATAGATGTCAACCCCCACTACGCTTATGTTCAACTACCTTCTGGTACTGAAACCACTGTCAACGTTCGAGACTTAGCTCCAAACTCATCAAATGAAGAAAAAAATAATAATCCTACTACTTCAGAGACTTTATTTGAACCTTCTACTAATGAAAACATTGGTCATGAGGAAGACAACAATCAATCGTCTGATCTTGAATAAAATCAGATTTCACTAAAAAATAATACTGAAAATCAGCATTCCTGCCAATCTGTGCGGAGGTCGTCCCGAGTTCGACAATTCCCTAGTAAATATAAGGATTTTGTGACTAAATACTGAAAAAACTGCAGTTTGGGTTCATATGTTATTTGTAAATAAAATGATTCTTATGTGATTGTAAAAAAAAAAAAAAAAAAAAAATTTGTCTATAATTAATTACCCCTTACTTGAATACTTTAGGACGGGGAAAATGTTATGATTTAATTTGTTGTTAAGAGTTATCCCCCTTGGGATTGACATTCATAATAAAAGCGCCCTGTTTCATTTTCCCGCTCGATCCTTTCAAGAGCGTACGTGTATTTTACAGTTAATAAAACCTTTCTAAAAGGCAATTCTTTACTTACTGATACTATTCACTTCACTTATGCTATATTCAAGTAAACTAGCGATTAAAAAAACCGGAATTATTCTCTTACATAAAGTTAGGACTTTATTTACAAAAAATAAATAAATAAAATTAACAGTTACTCACTTGAACGTAACGACTATTATCCTATAGATAGATTGGCACACGTGCACAAATCCGAAAATAGAAAATTCTTCCTCTCTAAAGAGCTGTGGCCATATTCCAATTCGGCAGAAAAAAAAAAACGGATGCCGAACCACTGTGGCAAAACGGACGTTAAGTATTAATTAAAAAAAAATTCATCTTAACTCCTAACAAATGTATTTCATGTTGCCTCGTTTACATATAACCTTTATAAACTAACCTAGTAACATTAACCACCAACGCGGGGTCGCAGAAATACCTGGATTAGGACCTAGGCGCGGGGAAAACCCTCTCGGTGCTGATGGACCCGTTGATCTTCTCAGGTCATCCATCTAGGAGAAGGAAAACTCTGAAGCTAAACCTAAGAGGAGGAAGGCCTCTCCAGTCTTGGATGACAACCTTCCTAGAGCTGGTGACTCAAACAAATTACCGGTCTATAAACCTAAACTGCTTAAGGAGTAGATAGGCTCTTTCTATCGCCCGGCTTCCATACTCCTTCTTTGCCTATTAGTCAGGAATCACAGGGAGTCGACAGACCTTCAGTGGTCGACATTGTTTCCTGACTAGGGCAATGAACGCCGTTTACCCCACTCCCGACACATCCTATCCCTCAAGCTGGGCACTTGGGAGTGCTTTAATGCCATAATGCCAGTACAAGTAGATTGGGTTGACCATCGTCTGATGGGTTGAGGGTACAGGATAGACAGTTCCTGGCTGCTGTTTCCGACTGGTAGCCCTAACTCTTTGGTAGCGCTTAGAGTGGCTGCTCCATCAACAGTTGTATAATATCGGGTTGTTTGTAGTACCATGTTTCGCATGGAAAGGGACCCTGCACTCATCCCCGGTGGGCTATCCCGAGGCCATAATCATAGTAGATGGAAGGACAGCTTGTGTTGCATGTCTGGTATTCTGCATAACCACTTGTTCAGCATCCCTTACATAAACTGAAACTCTTAAAAAATGGCAGTACAATAAAAAAAAAAAAAATTACGCTAAAACCAGACCCAAACTCAAACAAAACCAACCTGCCTTCTCCCTTGAGGCTTGCATTTACGAACATCCGTGGGCTTAGAACTAATTTAAATGACGTTGAAGCATTTCTCCTAACAAACATCCCAGATATCTTAGCACTAAGTTAGACTATCCCCTCTAACTACTTTAACATACCTTGATGTCTTCCACTCTGCCGTAAGGACTCTGACAGACATATGCACGGGCTTGGAGTCTATATTTGAAACACCCTCTCCTTGACTAGAGAAACTAAACTAGAATCGTACGATCAAGCTTTTATGTGCTTTAGACTTAACATGCAACATAACATTAGCTACTTTTATTTTCTCTACCGCTCTCCCTCGACCCAGGACTGTACCCTAATAAACAAAGTCTCTGACAGCAGAGATACAGCACTTTCCCTCGACACTAGCGCACAAGGGCATGTATTTGGTGACTTCAATGTCCACCACAGTAACTGGCTTGGATTTTCTACTCACACATGGGCAGCCGGTACCACAACATATAACTTCTCTATATCTCATTCCCTATCACATAGTTACGTTTCCAACCCGTTTCCCAGACCAGCATGAACAACACACATCACTTCTAGATCTGTTTCTGACCACAGTTCCCGATGACTGTAACTAATGCCCACAGCCCACTTGGGAACGCAGATCATGCAGTGGTAATGGTTGAAATAGCCCTAAAAACAACAAGATATTATAAAAAACGCTGACTAGGAAGCCATCGGGGATCTCATCAGGGACGTCCCATGGCAAAATATCTTTTCACTTCCTGCTGAACATTGCGCAAATGAGGCCACTGCATGGTTCAAAACGGCAATTGGAGCACATGTTCCCATGCACAAATTTTATAGCAAGCCCCACCTCTCCTCAATGTTTTACTTCAGCATGCGTACCACAAATTTAACTGACATAAGTCCAGTTCAAACAGGCAGAAGTATATAGCAGCCAGAAGTAACGTTAAGAAAGAAATAGCGACAGCTAAGAGAGAATTTACTGAAACCACTAAAAAGCGCATCGAAGCACAGAAATTAGGAACCTGTGACTTCTGGAAAATCTACAACAGTGTAGTAAATAATGGGCAATCAACAATTCCCTCATTATCCAACAATCATGAGATTGTCTGCTCAGCAACTGAGAAGGCTAACATGCTTGCCAGTCGGTTTGCCTCCAACTCCACACTGGACCCTGCCAACCACCCCCTACCTGACTTTCCTTTGCGGACAGACGCCACACTTGACGATCTGAAAATCTCCCCTTCTCAGGTGCATGCTATCATAAGAAATCTTGACACTGCAAAAGCATGTGGACCTGATCTTATCCCGGCTGTGCTATTGAAAAAGTGCTCTGCCGAAGTAGCTCCAGTTCTCTCCACACTTTACAACAAATGCCTTAATGAATCTTGCTTTCCAGCCTGTTGGAAAACTGCTTCTGTGGTATCAGTATTCAAGAATTCTGGCGAAAGAACTGGCCCAGTAAATTATCGCCCCATTAGCCTCCTCCGACTTTTCGCCAAAATATTTGAGACCATAATTAACCACGCTCTAGTCCATCATCTTACAGATGCTAAACTTCTGACTGACCAACAATATGGATTTAGGCAAGCCCGTTCCACAGCAGACATCCTAACTGTAATCTCAGAACGTATATACCAGTCACTGGACCAGGCTGGAGAGGGTAGAGCGGTAGCTCTAGATATATCTAAGTCTTTTGACAGGGTATGGCATGAAGGTCTTCTCAGGAAAATCAGATCATATGGTATCACTGGAAGAATACATAACATGATTAAATCCTTCTAAGATAAGAGAAAAATCCAGGTTGTCTTCGACGGTCGTACATCTAAACAATATGATATAAATGCGGGAGTGCCTCAGGGGTCTATCCTTGGACCTCTGTTATTCCTAATATTCATAAATGACCTCCCTGACAAAATTGTTTGAGATGGGTATATATGCTGACGACACCACTCTCTATAACAGACACAATAGGAAAACAAATGAACACATATCTAAAGAAATGGCAGAAACACTAGAGGATGACCTCCGATCTGTAGTGGAATGGGGACATAAATGGATGGTCACATTCAATGCTGCCAAGACTAAACTCATTTCCTTCAATAATTACAAGAAACGTTCTCTACCACCAATAGCAATGGCCAATGACTCTTTATCTGAAAGTACATCTTTTAAACTCCTCGGCTTAACGCTCACAGGAAACACGAATTGGAACAATTACATTGAGAGTATTGCCAGGACCGTTGTGAAGAAGGTAGGTTCTCTCTACCGTGTTAGTAAGCTACTAACGCCCGAAAATATCATGTACCGCTATAAGGCCACCATTCGCCCATGTATGGAGTATTGTTGTTATATTTGGGCTGGTGCATCTGCCACTAGCCTCTCGCTCCTAAATAAGGTTTAAAAAAGAGTCGCCAATCTGATAGGTCCTGAACTGTCATATAAACTTCAGCCTCTGTCCCATCGACGAAATGTTGCATCCCTCTGCCTGTTCTACAAGTACTTTAACGGTGAATGCTCTGACGAACTGCAAGCATTTGTGGCCCCCTCGACGTAAATACCCCGACAAACCCGACAAGCAGCTAAATCCCACTCCTTCACAGTATCGATCCCTAGATGTAAGAGAGCCTTCTATTTCAGTAGTTTCTTCCTCAGGACAGCTAGACTTTGGAATTCCCTTCCGAGTCCCTGCTTCCCCAACTGTACTGACATGCAGAAGTTCAAGTGTAATGTGAACCGACAGCTTGCTGCCCAACTCCCAACACAGTACTCCTGATGCCTATGTTCCTGATAGTAGCCCCCTACAACAAAGTGGCAATGTGCCTTGTTTGAGGTGAAAATGTAATAAAAAAAAAAAAATAATAATAATAATAATAATAATAGCAAACTGCCCGCCTTTGCCCGATCGTAAATGATATTTGGATTTATGCAGATTTAGTATTTATTCGTCGCCCCACCCCCAACAAAAGAGAAATTGGACCTGGTTATTAACTCTCGTTCGTCTGTTAGTAATTTTCTTAATAACTACACCTTGGATTTTTTTTTTTTTTTTTTTTTATTATTATTATTATTATTATTATTATTATTATTATTATTATTATAATAATAATAATAATAATAATAATATTTTTTTTTTTTTTTATTATTATTATTATTATTATTATAATAATAATAATAATAATAATAATATTTTTTTTTTTTTTTTTTTTTAAGTTTTACACTAATATTATTCATGTTAAAAGTAAATTTTTGCCAGAACGGATTTTCCGGGATAACTCCCGGTGCTCCCCTAGGGTCAATTATAAGGGTAAAATTGCCCCCAAATCATTCGTCCGTTCGTTTGTTCACACTTTTCTCAATAACCACTCTTTGGATTGTTTTGAAATTTTACACAAACATTAGTTATGATGAAAGTAAATTTTTCACTCGTGGAAGGGTTGGGCCGCATGCTCGCCTTGTTAGTATTATTATATAGTTAATTTTTTTATCGATTATTATATTGCACTCAATATATAGATTAAAAAAAATGACTTAGGTTCCATCAGCTAGAATTGAAACAAAACATAACCCCCTTAGCCTTACTGGTTACTATCTTACGTAAATCTATACGCATACGAAAACTAAGAACCAATATTTTTAACCTATGTTTATAATGCGTACAACGGCACTTTAAGTCGACTTACGAAAATATTAGCAACAGCAGCCGTCTTAGCACACATGCAAATTAAGCAAGTGTGCACGCGCTGACGTCATAGGAGGGAGGAGAGAAAAGAGGGAAAAACGGACAGCACGTCGTAAGCAAAAAAAAAAGAGAAGCAAAAGTACCTGTCGGGGTAGATGAACGCGTGAAGTCGAGAACAACGAAGTGTTGGCTGTGGTGGGGAGAGAGACTTTTAAAAACCACATGCGTTGTAAAACACAAGTGTGTCCGAAAAAGACTTTTAAAAGATAATTAAATGTGTTATTGTTAGAAGAACTACGAATAAATGTTTTTCATTTGCACTTTAAAAAAAATGCCGTATCGGATTTTTATTTCTTTCTTTTTTTTTCTTCCTTTTTTTTTTTTTTTTTCGTTTCTGCGATAGCACCAAACAACGTGTGGGTCCGAGTGGTTGAAATGTAACGATAACGACACAGTTAAAGTGTAACGGCAATGTTACACAAGACTAATGGGTTTAAGTAAAATTTGCCTTCTTTTACATAAGGCTTCTGGTGAAGGCAACCTATCTAACCCGTTAGCTCTGAAGTGATTTTATCACGGCTAAGAAACTTATCCACTCTGTGACGCGCACGCGCGCACACACACACACACACACACACACACACACACACACACACACACACACACACACACACCAGACTTTGCTTTATCGTCAAAATACGCTAAAATAAAATATTTTAATTTGTCCGGATTTCATATATTATTATTATTATTATTATAGAGTTGTGGTTTAAAAAGTAAAGAAAACGTGTTTGGGTGTCATCAGCTAAAATCGAAACCAAAAGCAAAACTGTAGCATTCAAAGCTGGTGACGTTACCACAGTACCAATGTGACACGCATATGAATTGATTTAAAAAAAAAAACTAAGATGAATGTATGAAATGTGTAACGATTTTTTGTTTTTCAAATTTTGACCCATTTTTTTGACTGCTTAAAAACTATTTTAATCAGCTAAAGACCCATAAAAGAAGGATCCGTAAAAAAAAAAAAAAATCCAATCGTTTGAGGCACCTAGAGCTCTGCGACTTTTAGTTTCGGAAGAGATAGTTTGAAAATATGGAGACCGATAAACAGACATCGGGACAAGATCAAAGTGTAGTATCTGTTCCGGCAGATACTGCAAGCAAAGACCATATGTGTGGGCAACCTCACATATAAGACCTTGGTCAATGTAGGGGCAACCCTTCATACCAATTGTCACTATCCAACTCCCCTACTCCCCGGGGAGTTGGTCCCCATTCCCCCTTCACTCCTCACATTAAAAATCGGCCTTGTGCCTAATTTGCTCGGTGGGGGAGCAAATAAATACCATCTGTTCCGACAGATGCTGCCCTTCAATTTCTTGTTCTGTCAGTGGAGGAGAAATCCTTCACGACTGAGACAATTTTTATTTTTGTTCCTTTTCTCCACGTTAAAAAAACGACCCTGGTGTCTAACTCTGTCCCGTGGGGAGACATTGTCAATAGGAACAGACATATAGTCCAGAGACAAAGAGCGAGATAGAGGGAGAGAGTCAGGGTTCGATCCTGTCTAGCCGCACTGATGAGCTGTGATGCAACGGAACAGTACTTTATGTGGATGACTCATATATTACTACTACTTTGTTCTAAGTATCTACCACCTCCACGTATTTTTTTTTTCTTTCTAAACTACCACCATTTCTTTTGTCCATATCGTGTTTAAATCTTTCCTCTATTAATACAAAGTGGGCGGTGCTGCCACTTGAGGTATCCCAGCGCTAAACTAACAAATTCAATTCAATAGAACGAAACGAAATATTGCAATCACTATCATCTCCCAGTGGGGGAAAACATCTTATCTCTTTTTAAACAATTGAATAACAGTATCTAGCACTGGATATGTGGCTTCTTTTTTTTTTTCTTTTTTTTTTTTTCTAGACCTAGTTAATTTTGGTACCATTCTGTCAATCTAGGGACTAAGTTGAAACAAACTTTTTTTTTTTTTTTTTTTTTTTTTTTACTCTGCCCTATGAGATGTATCTTCCTAGGTATTACTTCCTTTTTGCGGAGGATATATTGCTGGTCGAATAAACTAGAAATGCCAACGGGTTAATTCGCGGCTATTTGCCGTTCTATTGCCTTACCAAAGAGTTCAGTGGCGCCATTCTGCCAACCTAGGTGCTGACGTGAACCAGCATACTCTTCTAGTGTAGGGGTTAGTTTATTGCCTGTGTGTGTGTGTGTGTGTGTGTGTGTGTGTCTCTGTCTCTCTGTCTCTGTCTCTCTCTCTCTCTCTCTCTCTCTCTGTCTCTCTCTCTGTCTCTCTATCTCTGTCTCTCTCTATCTCTGTCTCTCTCTATCTCTGTCTCTCTCTCTGTCTCTCTCTCTGTCTCTCTCTCTCTCTGTCTCTCTCTCTGTCTCTCTCTCTGTCTCTCTCTCGCTGTCTCTCTCTGTCTCTCTCTGTCTCTCTCTCTCTCTGTCTCTCTCTGCTTTTGGCTTTATCGTGTTCCGGCTGCTTAAAACTAAACGAAATTTCCATGAGCGAAGTTTCTTTCTTAAAACTACTCGTCTGTTGAACACAATACTACGGATTTGCTCCACGGGTAACTAGAACATGGCCCTTTTCAAGTCTAATGTATATAAGTTCTTATTAGGCAGTTTTCTTAAACAATTAAATTCTTTCCAATGTTCATTACCAATCACAATATTATGGTGTTACTTGCTACCTATTAACCAGTATCCTCGAGTGGTCTTTGATCCTTAACAATTGGTAACTCCCTAGTAAGAAAAACATCTTTGTTTCTCCGAAGATCTATAAACAGGTAATGCAATGATTTAATTTATTTCTTAATTTATGTCTGTAATAGTAATGATTATCTTAAAATGAAACTCAGTCGGGAAATTAGTTAAAATAACAAATTTGAGTTTGAAAACTCATTTGTGTGATCTATTTGCGTTAAAACACTAATTATGTAGTAGTCATTTGAAAGAAGCTACTGGAACAGGAAACTGTATTACAATGAGGTATAAAAACGGCGCATTCGTGAAAACCACAAGACTAACGAGTCAAACGAGCTGGAATAAATGAAGCAGGGAAATAGATCAGACAATTCTGAGGAACGCATGCCATACTATTAAAAAAATGACTGAGAATAGCAACATCACGTCCGTGATAGGTTGCAATGAAGAAGGGTGAAGTCAATCAAATTACATATACGTTTCTGTAATTTATCAAGAATCTTCAAATGGAACAGATTCACCAGCTAAAGTATGACAATGTTAAGGAATAGAGAGAGAGGGGGGGAGAGGTGAGTTATAGTGTAGACACGTTGACCGGAAGTCAAGATCAGCTGATTGGATTGCGTGCGAGTCATGTGATCAGGTTAGCTGAATCGTTGAGATTTGATTTGGACTCAGAAGACAACGGACGGCTTCCCGTTGTCTCCTCCTCTTCACTGGGGGGGACGAACGCTGACGTGTGTAGAAGAAGAACCCACACAGGCCGATTTCACTTTCCAACTTCTGCAGGATATCTGGGAAAAGTGAAATAAACTATAGAACTAATTCCTTGTCTTGGAGTGATTGAATCTTCATCCAAAAACAGGTATCAAGTCTCCCTCCAGGACGAGAAATTCCAGATGGTCCAACATCGAAGAAGCAGAGGTAGGTTCTGAAAATACATGTCACTCACACACGATTCCCTTTATGATACAACATAAATATATAATATAACACGTCATCTCTTCTAATCCATTATTAGAGATTACGCAACAAACACTCAACCCTTTATTATATAGAGCAACAACATTACGCCATTTTGAATTGATTGTTCCTATTTACAATGCCTCCCAACGGGACAGAGTTAGACACCAGCGTCGTTTTTTAATGTGGGGAAAAGGAACAAAAATAAAAATTGTCTCAGTCGTGAAGGATTTCTCCTCCACTGATAGAGAACAAGAAATTGAAGTGCAGCATCTGAAGAACAGATGGTATTTATTTGCTCCCCCACCGAGCAAATTAGGCACAAGGCCGATTTTCCATGTGAGGGGTGAAGGGGAAATGGGGACCAACTCCCCGGGGAGGAGGGGAGCTGGATAGTGACAATTGGTATGAAGGGTTGCCCCTACATTGACCAAGGTCTTATATGTGGGGTCACCCCCACATATGGTCTTTGCTAGTCATAGCTTGCAGCATCTGAAGAACAGATACTACACTTTGATCTTGTCCCGAACAGATTCACTGTTTGATATAATTAAGTGATTGATTTTGTGCTACGAAACAGATATTGTCAAGAATTGTAAATGTCAACCGAGTTAAAAGAATGAATTGTAAGATGGTCAACATCATGAACTTTGGAATATAGATTTTTGTCATTCATTCACCATATGGCTCTGTAATTACATTGAGCTTCTTAAACAAGAATTAGTATATATTATTACGAAATGAAGTATATTTCCACAGAAATATATATATATATATATATATATATATATATATATATATATATATATAGGGCGAGTAGAAAGTGGGCATTGTGTTTATGTTCGGCAGCGTCATAATTATCGCTTCCTTTATTTTGTCCTCACACTTCAGCAGCAATGTTTCTGACAATGGGGGAAGAACTGCTGTTTTCTGGGTAAGAATCTATTGCTGGAGGTCGAAAAGTAAAGGTGTCACTCGACCATACAACCAATAAAGTATACACAAATCAAAGGTAACGGCAATATTAAAGATGATAAACAAATGATCGGTTAAAAACGATATCTTGTGTTTATTTTCATAGAGAAAACGTGAATGAGGATCGTTTGGAGTAAGAAACTGCTCTTCGCAAGGGGGGGGGGAATTCGTGCACCCCTGAGATAGGACGACGTGCCTCAAGTTAGTCCGAATCGTGTAGACGGGAACTGATGTTAGAAAGGATAGCTGGACGTCGGTGGGCGCCGAAGCAGGTAGCTGGAGGTTAGAAACAAATGACTAAAATTAATTTCAGGATTGATTTTTTTTTTTTTTTTTTTTTTTTTTTTTTTTTTTTTTTGTGGGCAAAATGTCTAGGGTGTTTAATCTCCTTCCAAAATAGTCCGTTTTTTTTGTTTTTTGTTTTTTTTAATTTGTGAAATGTAGTTTTACGGTGTTTTTTTTTTTATTATTTTTCCTTTGTTGTTAAAAAGTTGTTGCTATTTTTAGCGCGCGTGGTTGTGACGTGTCAGAGGGGGAGTTCGTCACGTGTCTGTCTTAGTCGACCAGCTTATTCGAGTTTGTAGACTAAAGTGGGAGCAGTAGCCTGACACCACAACAAATCTATTCATCTAATACTTATTAGTTTTTGACATTTTAAACTCCTTACATCAAGTGACTTTGTCTTGTCTGGAGCGATTTCATTATATATGATATTAAGATTTCTACAATTCTCGTCTAGGAAAAACAGAAACAGACGCCACATATAATATAATAAATCCATTATGGTCAGCCTACTAAAAATAAAAAGCATATAATAAATTCATTATGGTCAGCCTACTAATAAATAAAAAGCATATAATAAATTCATTATGGTAAGCCTACTAATAAATAAAAAGCATATAATTCTTAGAAGTCACATTTCAAAACAAATCATATTTAACGGTGATAGCACGATATTCATTTATTAACTAGCGGGGGCTTTGCCCGGTCGTAAAATACGCTTAAATATATTTTAATTTGCCCAGATGTCGTATATATTATTATAGTCGTGATTTCAAAAGTGAAAAAAAAAAGTATTTGGGAGTCATCAGCTAGAATCGAAACCAAAAGCAAAACTGTAGCATTCAAAGCTGGTGACGTTACCACTGTACCAACGTGACGCGCATATTAATTGATTAAAAATAAACTAAGATGAATGTATAAAACGTATAACGATTTTTTTCAAATTTGACCCCCTTTTTTACTCTTTCAGAAACTGTTTTATCCGGTTAAAGACCCATAAAAAATACAATCATTTGAAGCCCCTAGCGCCGTTGTGCGACTTTTAGTTTCGGAAGAGATAAAGTTTGAAAATATGGAGACAGACAGACAGACAGACATAGTGAGTTTTATATATTAGATTATTTTTCCCTAAAGAGAATGAGAACTTTTCCAGATTTGTCATATTTTTTACACCAGTGCCTTTGACTTATTTCGATAAATTTAACATTAGTTCTTTTGTTTACAATGCTTAAAATAAGGACCCCTTCTTTCGTAAGTTCCTATCGATTTCGTTGGTTGTTGGCAAACGTTCAACAGACTAAGGAATATCAGAATAAGGGTATTTCGAACGGTTAGAATCACATAGCTCAAATAAACAAAATGGCGTCATCTAACAAAACCGGCTAATTTGAAACTAACTGGATCGACTTTTTTTCAAAATAAACTTGAACTTCACTTAAGATTTGTTTCCAATTAAAAAGAAATTTTGCGAAATTTTTTTTTTCTTTTTTCAACAGTTCAAAACAGAAAGGTGCTTCTACAGAACTTGAAGCGAGCCAGATGTATTTTTTAAAACTGACCCTACGTGGGGGAAAAAAAACTTCGTAGTGGCGCTTTCGAATATTTTAACTTAACAAACCATTCTTATTCTCACTTTTTATACTCTTATTTCGATTTTTTTCCTTTTCATATACTAGCTGGGGGGGGGCGGATTTATCCGGCTGTAAAATACGCTTAAATGTGATATTTTAATTTTTTCAGATTTCGTATATATTATTATAGAGTCGTCATTTGAAAAGTGTACAAATAAAATAAAAAAGTATTCGGGGTGCCATCAGCTAGAATTGAAACTGAAAGCAAAACTAGCATTCAAAGCTGGTGACGTTACCACTGTACCAACGTGACACGCATAATAATTCATGAAAAATAAACTAAGATGAATGTACAAAATGTATAACGATTTTTTTTTTTAAATTTTGGTCCACTTTTTGATTGCTTAAAAACTATTTTAACCGGCTAAAGACGAATAAAAGGTCCATAAAAATCTAATCATTTGAGGCTCCCAGTGCCGCTCTGCAACTTTTAGTTTCGGAAGAGATAGTTTGAAAATATGGAGACAGATGGACAGACAGGCATATAGCCTTTTATATATTAGATAAATCCATAATTTCAAAAGGGAACGCAGATACAAAGTTAATCTTGCAAGATAATTACACACTGCACGATTGAAGCCTATTTCGTGTTTTTTTTACCAAAATATTAACAAAACGATATTGTAGCGGTCGTTGTCTCTTATCGATTGATAAATGGATAGTTATGAAGAATTCGGATCTAAAATACTGACATTTGTAACTACTGACATTTTTATACAAAACAAAAATATTACAGTATATATTTAAATTGAACATCATAGCTAAAAAACAAATAGCACGGTTTCTATTCTGCATAAACTCAAAAACATGTTTACACCGAGACAGAAAATCAGGATTGCGTATAAATGAGAATAGGGTGTTCCTTGCTTGCTCAGACTTGAAACAAAACACAACAATAGTCATGGCCGCCTTTAATCGAACGTTGTTAAGACAACCAATGACACACAGTGACCGTGGTGTTATGGAGAGAGGCGAACGAAAATAAACAATGGTGATGACCTGGATCCTTGATGTCAAATCGGTTATGGGTCAGACCAGGCAAACGAAAATAAACAATGAAATCCCCGGGCTGGTGACGACCTGGATCCATGACGTCAAATCGGTTATGGATCAAACCGAGGAGGTCGAAGATACTGCAATAAAAGAGAAAAGATAAACAAAGCAAGACAGAGAGACGGCCAGCTGAAGGACAGTTTGTCACAGTTCGCAACCCACCCTAACACTACCCCCCTACCGCCGTCATTGTGTTAAAGTGTGTATATTAAATATCGTAAAATAAACACTTTGTTTTTATAAAAACAAAGTGTCTCGTATTCATTGATAAATGAATTAACTGTCCATTTTAATCGCTAAACGATCACCAAACATACATATACATACGTAACAATGGATAAACGCCAGTAATCTCAAAACATTTGCAGAAAAATGGTAATAGACTAGTAACAGCAATGCCCGTTAGTGCCATGAGGTAAAAGTAGCAAAATGAAAAGAGCAACGCCTACCATAGATGACGATGCCCGCCACTCTATGACAGTTACCGACAATAGAAGGCAGGCGATTTGCTTGCCAGTTCCCGCCCCTGCTAAGTGACAATAAGCACTGCCAATCACCGTCATAAACGCTTGGGACGAACAGTGCCCGCCACTGGATGATTGTGCAAGACAATAGATGACTGTGCATAAATATTGAAGACAGGCCATTTCATTTCACAGCAGTCAAACGGGGCTCAACACCAGTCATGATCGATAGTGACCGACAATGACTAAATGCAAGTAACCACAAAAAAAAAAAAACGCTAATGGCCGCCAGTGCTTGCCATTGAAGACAATTTCATTTTGGAGAAGTCTAATGGAGGCCAATACTGGTCATGTCTGACAGTGAATACCAGGAACCGACAATGAAAGTTGGAAAGGCAGCCAGTGTCTACCAGTAAATGCAAGTAACCGTCTCAAAACATGACTAATCGCCAGTCAATATCGGTGCCCGCCACAGGCATCCAGTGGTGCCAGTGCTTGACAGTTGAAGGCACACGTGTTTGGTTTGGTTTGGTCCAATGGAGGCCGCCAGTAACTGCTAGTTGCAAAGGCAGCAAGTGATTACGAGTACCCGTAAGCAATCAACCCAAACCAATACTAATCGCAGATAACCCCCAGTGCTGACAATTACAGCCAACAGCTTCCGATTGCTGCTACTGCCAGACAATGCTCCACATCCACAGTGAAAGCCAGATGCTATCATTTTGGCCAGGGCTACCACTGCTAGCTGTTTTCCGGGCTCGACAATCACAGTTTAACTTGCTTTCGGGACGGAGGAGGGGCTTTACCGAATATGTTTTGGCTTTGTGTCATACTGCCACCTGGTAACGCCGGAACTCGTGTCCTGCTGTATATATATGTGTATACATGTGTGAGTGTATATATATGAAGGGGTGGGGAGAACTTAGAATATAACATAACGTTCGTTTGGGAAAGGGTAGCACTGTTTAAGTAGCAATGTGTTATCTCAATGCTTTACGCCGACTTTTTTCCTTTATCAAGTTTTTTTAGCGCACACACAGACACAAACGAAAAAAGGAACTTCATGGCGTTTTTTTCTTTTTTTTTCTGTCTTTTTTTTTTCCTGTCGTCTTTTTTTTTTCTTTTTTTTTCGGTCGTCTTTTTTTTCTTTTTTTTTCTGTCGTCGTTTTTTCCTTTTTTTCCTGTCTTTTTTTTCTGCCGTCTTTTTTCTGCCGTCTTCTTTCTGTCTTTTTTTTTCTGTCGTTTTTTTTTTACTGTGTTTTTTTTCTGTCTTTTTTTTTCTTTCTTTCCTCGTTTTTGTTTCCTTTTTCTCTTTTCTTGCCTTTTTCTTTTTTCTTGTTCGTTGGTTTATTTGGACGTCGTTGAAGTTGTTTATTTTGTAATTTCGTCATCAAATAAAGCCCGTTTACATTTTTCTGTCGTCGTTGTCGTCGTCTACATAAAATTACATTAAATTTATTATTTACGTCTACATAACCCTAGTATTAAATAAATACAAAGTCTACACTTTATATTTCATTCGTTACTTGAGTTGTTGGAAGCTGTGACACAGCTAGCCCTCTACCCGCCTTCGAACTCTCCCACAGGGTGCGTGGGTAGCGCGCGTCTAGTGACCCCCACCCCCTCACTATCCTAGGAATGATTCTAGCAGTGTTCAGTAATTTATATTTTAAACATTTTTCGATAATGAAGACTTTTGTGGCGTACAAAAAGTACATATAACCCGTTGGGTCACAACGACTGCAACCCTTTCTTCTGCTTTGATTTCCTCAAAACTAAACGAAAATTCCGGGGCCTCTTCCTTTAGAACTGTCCGTCTTTGGAACACAATACAGTTTGTCTCCTTCCCGGTTGACTATAACATGGTCGTCTTCAAGTCTAATGTGAATAAATTTCTAATGAGTCACTCATTTAGGTAATCTAACCCTGACCAAGTTCCGCAAAAGACTGATATTGTCTCACCAGCTACCTAACACATTAGCCTTATCCTTGAGTGGCCTCCGGGCCTTGATAAGGATGACCCTCCCCCTCTCAAGTAAAAAAAAAATGTAATCCCTAATTTTTTGTGCTTATATAGAATTACAGGAAAATCATTACAATGTACGTACTCGTCACGGAACGAAGATGTCACATTCCAAAAATCACATAAATTGTAGTAGTTTTGTTTTTCAACTAACAAAATCGAATTATTATATAACCAAGCAAGATGTAATATTTTAATCAGCCATAATTTATAAGTCGGGGACAGTTCAATTCGAACTATCGAGATTAAAATCATCCTTATAATGGAAACAGTTTAGTATTAAAATCTGTAAAAATCGTATTTTTTTTTTCTTAGTAAAAAAAAATACCCGAATAAATGTTTGATTTTTGGAATATGACATCTTTGTTTAGTGACTAGTACGTACATCATAAAAAATTCTTTTCTTATTTTATTTATTTTTTTTTTACTAGCACTCTGCTTAGTTCCTATTTACTTGCCTCCCCACGAGGGCATAGTTAGACACAGGGTCGGTTTTTAATGTAGAGAAAATCCAGCTCCCTGAAAACAGGTACTCTGGATAGGAACAAAAAATTAAAATTGCCTCAGTCTAGAAGGATTGTTTCTTCACTGGTCGATGACAGAAAAGGTTAAGTGTAGTATCAGAGCAGATACTACACTTTGCTCCCAGCCAAAAGGCCAAGAAGCATTCTGCATAGTTTACCCAAAAATAAAAACATATTCTACTTTCTTCGATTGCATGTAAACAACCTAAAAATATCCCTACAAAGGATTAAACGAATAATTTAGTATTTAAAGTGAGCGATCACGTTCCTATATAAATTCAGGCCGTTTACTGGAAATTACAAAAAGTAGAATTTGAAGATTTATTTATTTATTTTTTTAGAGATTACCCCGATTGTAAATATTTACTAATATATATATATATATATATATATATATATATATATATATATATATATATATACACTTGTGCCCGATATTATTCATACCCCTCGGATCTTTGAGATTTCTATAAGAATATTGCTCAAACCAGAAGGTAGACAATATTAAAGGGATTTCAAACAATAAATCAAGCATAAGCATTTAATTTAAACTCAACAAATAAATAAATTATGCAAGTTTGAAACATTATACAAAGAAAAACAATAATGGCACTAGTTCAAAATTATTCATACCTCTCCTACTAATAGTCAATAGCATGCCCTTTATTCTTAATAACTGCCTGTAACCGTTTTGGATATTTATCAACAAGGTTTTTACAAGCATCAACACTGATTTTTGACCATTCTTCAATGCAGTAGTTCTCCAAATCCCTCAAATTTCTACGTTTCCGCTTTTTAACCTCAGTTTTTAAGGTTTTCGATAGGGTTCAGGTCGGGACTCTGGCTAGGCCATTTCAAAACATTAATTTGATTATCCTCAAACCATTTCTTGACTATTTTGGCAGTATGTTTTGGATCATTATCCTGTTGAAGGACCCAGTTTGGTCATAAATGGAGCTTCTCCGCATCCTGTCTAATGTTTTTTCTGGAGTATCTCCAAATATTGCTCCTTCTTCATGTTTCCATCTATCTTGACCAAACTACCTGGACCACTAGCAGAAAAGGAGCCCCAAAACATTAGGCTACCACCACCATGTTTCACCGTGGGTATGGTGTTCTTTGGGTTGTAAGCTTCTCCTTTCTTCCTCCAAACGTAAGAAGCATCCATATGGCCAAATAATTCAATTTTTGTTTCGTCAGTCCACAAAATACTTGAGAAAACGGACTCTGGAGAATTCACATGGGTCCTAGCAAACTTTAGACGTGCTGCAAGGTGTTTTCCGGTGTGCAATGGAGTCCTTCTTGGTCTTCTTCCTTTCAGACCATTTTCATGCAGAGTCCTTTGCAATGTTTGCCTTGATATTTTTATGTCAGAAGACTCCAGATTTTCTTAAATGTCCTTAGTAGTGGTGGTTGGATTTGCATTAACACTTCTTACAATATTCCTGGTGGCTCTAGCAGACAGTTTCCTTTTCCTTCCTCTACCAATCAAGTTGTTTGTTGTGTGGTGGCTCTGGAATTTTTTGATGATGCTCTGTACTGTTGCTGTAGGGACCTCAAATTTCTTGGAAATTGACTTGTAACCTAAACCATCCTTATGTGAATTCACAATTTTAGTCCTAAGATCATTACTAAGCTCTTTTTTCTTCCCCATTCTAATAATTTTTATTCTTTTATTGGTTTTCAGTTGATATCATTTTAATTTCTGAAAAATGCAAAAAACGAAATGAAATTAATCAAAGGTTGTATAAAAGCTTTCAAAATAAGAATCAAACAGGAAACAAACAGTCAGAAACTCGATTAATACTGAAAAAATAAGGGGGTATGATTATTTTTGAACATTGCAGATTTTATAAATAGCTGTATATTTCTTTTATTACAAGTATCCCGAGATTTTAAAATGACGAAAATGATCAGAAGAGGTTTATTAAGAATATGTATCAATATGGACGTAAACAATAACTTCTTACAAAGTTACACCTAATAAACTCAATTTTCCAGTGGGGGTATGAATAATATCGGGCACAAGTGTATATATATGCATGACTAAAAATAATTCTATTAGCGTATGTGCTAATGATGTCGTTGAAATCCCGCGAAAATTACACGGTATTCTCTATATAAATCCGTATAGTATACTGTTAATTTAATACTACTCTTTTGAAATATTAGGCGTCTTTGAGGGGTAAAAAAAAATCCGTAAAAGTAATTGTTATTGTAATCTAAATATTGAGTTCTATCTATATGTAATACTTATATTGTTGCAGTGTCATGTGACCGCTCTCACCTTTTTATGAACTCAAATACGTCGGCCAGCAGAGATGGGCACCTGACTGACACCTTTTCTGAACAAGTTACTATTACACTCTAAAAATAGCGACGATTTTTTTCAACAACAAAGAAAAAACATTAAAAACTTCATTTTCCGCAAATTAAATAAAAACAATCGACTTTTATTTTAGACCAAGATTAATATATACACAGGCAATAAACACTCCAGACATTTTTGACTGTAAAAAATTCTTCCTGAAATTAATTTTACTCGTTTTTTTTTTGTTGTTTTTTTTTTTGTTCAACGGGCCAATTTCTTTAACTGAAACGCTTTTTCGTCTTCCAACAAAGGAGGGATTGGATTTAGTAATTCACTTCCGTTCGTTCTTTCGTATGTTCGCACTTTTCTCAAACACTCCTAGATTATTATTTTTTTTTTTCAATTTTGCACAAATATTAGTCATGATGAAAGTAAATTTTTGCCACAGCGAATTTTCCGGGATGACTCCGGTTGCCTTCCTTGGGGGTATTATATGAGTACAATTGTCCCCAAGTCGTTCATTTGTTCGCACTTTTCTCAGAAACCACGACTTGAATTTTTTAAAATAATTTTGCACAACCATTAGTTATGGTGAAAATAATTTTTTTTATTCATGGAGGGGGGAACTTGCGTGCTCGGCTTGTCCATATAGCGACCAACGTTTTGACGATTTCAGCACAAGTTGGGGGTAAGAAGATTCCAAAATCCCGGCTTTGACATGCTTTTATCAAGACGTCCAGCATAGCAGCCGAACGACTCAACAATAGCATCGCATCAATAGTTTGGTTGTTAGCTCTGAAAAGGCCTGCAAATATCGCCCTTCCTGCAAACACAACAAGGCCCCAAAAAAAACGAATAAACTGTCGGACAGCGACGACGATCCCTATCGGGACATGCTTGCATAGTCATCCCCTTTCATGTGTGGGACCATTAAAATGGTGCCCGGAAAACTCGTCCCGGGCACTTAGAAAATCGATTTTATTTAAAAAAAAAAAAAAAAAAAAAAAAACATTAAACAAGTAAAAATATTTTTTTTTAAATAAGAGGGAGGGGACTATAGTCTATTTTGAAAAAACAATATCTCCTTCAAGAACGCTCATAAAATGTGTTTTCAATCGATATTTATTCAATAAGGGACCAGTTTTCCTACCTAGCGAAAGGGGACGAGTTTCCCCGGGACGAGTTTTCCTAAATTCCATAAAAATAGTCTCAAATTCCTTGTCGACACTGGTGTAGCCATCAGAATATCACGCACCAACAGACCTGCCTTGAAACCCACCCCCATTACCACTTCAAGCAGCAAACGATTCCATCATAGAATCATAGCAACAAGGAACGTGTATTTAGCAGAGAAGCTAACAAACTGAAAAAAAGGAGAGGGGGGGTAAACAATTCAAATATGTAAGAAATAATGTTACCAAAGGCAAGATAAATTACTCTTCTACCTACCTGGATAAGTTTTGTATGTTTTAAGGTATGCTAATGCTTTTATTCAGTTCGAAAAATAACTAGTGTCGAATCGAGAAGTTAAGAAGATAACATGGCCGACATCGAACATGCTGTCT
>NC_136492.1:6915748-6990308 GCF_053919585.1 Euprymna scolopes | reverse complement strand
ATTCCACTGCTTCGCTGTTGAGGTCCTTAGACATCGGAAAGCCTTTTATTTGAATAGTTTCTTCCCTCGGATAAACGTTTAGAGTATCTCTCTATTTTCTGCTTCCATAGCTTTACTAACCTGCTGCATAAAATGCTGTTTAAATGTAATGTGAACAGACATCTCGCTGCTCAGCTCCCCACAACCCCCTGTTAGATACGATCCCAAATAAGTCCTTTGCGTCCCAAGTGGCAATACGCCTTGTTTGTGGTGACAGAGTAAAAAAAAAAACTTAGTCGTTTAAAAATGAATACAAGACCTTATCCGATCCTTAAATTTTGATGTCCCTTTAAGCGGCGGTCCTCACACATTTACGTCATGCTCCGTCTGGCCTACCGATTGGAATTGCTTTGCTATGCGTGGATGAGTGTTTGATGTTTTTAAGACCGGGACAAGAATGAATCATGACCGGACAAACAAGCTGCAACGAAATGACGCAAACAGAAAAAATTCTGTCGAATAAGTGACCGTAAAATTAATTCAAATTTTCGATCGTGGGAAAATATTTTAGTTATCAGAAATATATGAAAGGTAGAACGAACACACACGCACACATACACACGCACACGCACACGCGCACACACGTACACACATACATACACACACATACATATACACACGCACGCACGCACACATACACGCACACACGCACATACACATACACACACGCACGCACACATACACATACGCCCGCACGCACACGCACACACGCACACGCACACGCACACACACACACACACACACACACGTGTGCGGACGCGTTATGTATATGTTTGTATGTACAGTTATGTTTGTCGCATACTCAAAGTTTTACCGACTGATCAATATAATATATTCGACTGATCAATATAATATATTCGACTGATCAATATAATATATTCGCCCAAACTCGTTAAACTATCGAAGTTTTTTTTATATTATTTGGATTCTTCAGACTACTGTTCTCATTTTCAGTGTGATTTTTACAGCGTTTCGACCGATGTAACCACCGACCTTTTTCAGGTGTGTCTTGTCGAACTTTGAAATATTTTCGCCGAACTCAAGATTCTGAACGGAATTTCGAACTGACCCCTTTATTTACTTCACGGGTGTAGCATGCTCTTGTTTTGTCAGCCACGACTGAGTAGAGGTCCTAACTAATTCGCAATTATATTTTTCGGTCGCCCAAACTGAGAATTGAACCTTCAGGAGAATATCACTTTACAACTTAATTTTTCCAAATATACAATCTCCTTCAGTCTTCGACAGACTACGGATACCCACGAAGGAGTGCTTGCGCGTGAAATTTTTGTGGTGGGAGGTGCGCAATCTCCAACCACATCTCTCCTGAGTCATTGTTAAATACCAGTGGCAAGTGAAGTGTATGTTCAGGACGACTGGAAACAAATGCGGAGATAAGCGGAGAGCACATACAGCGCCTCGCATTCTCAAATGGAAACCCATCTGGTACCAACCAGGCTCAGCGTTGCTTAACTTTGGTGATCTTACAAGAACCGGTGTATCAACGCGATTATGCAGTCCAAATACTCTAACCATCGCGACATGAGTCTTTGTGGACATTTCTAGTACGAATTTTAGGAGCCTTAAGCCTATTTTATTAAAATACAATGGCGAATTACAAAGGACTTCTATCCACTCATGACTGATGGAACGAGAGCATACTACCCCCGTAAAGTAACTAAAGCGTTCCGTTTCAAATTCTGTGCAGATTGCCGAGTTTGACTGAAAGAGTGTCGAGTTCTGTGATGTAGCCGGATAGAACAAATAGTAGTTTCTCCTCGGCCAAAAAAAATAACTTTCAACAAAAAGAATTCGTTTGTTAGAAAAAAGAGAACACTCGTTTATTTCGCGCTTCAGTCGGTTGAGAGGAGAGGCAGGAGGCGGGCGAGTTTCAGCAACACAGCTCGGCTCGCGGCTCACCATCGCTTTTCTCTTTTACTCTTTTCTCTTTGTTGGCTCGCTTGTTTATATCGATCTGTTCTCTTGCAGGCGTTTAACTCCGGCAGCTGTAAGGTCACCCGCTTGACCTATTCATCTCCGGCGACGTCAGCCTTGACAGATCTGCACTCATCAGCCGGTTACTTTACCCCGCCAACCGCTTGTTTACCAGTTTTTAAATAAACAAACGAACTCGGCTTTCCCCCCCCCCCAGAATAACAATATTTTTTAACTGGTACACATTAATCGGAAGAGCCTTTTCCAGGGCATTCATCGTAAAGCAGGATGGTCAGCTTAAAATCAAAGTAAACAAAAACACGCGAAACTTGACGATAACCGTGAAGCCTTTCTAAATTCAGATTCTCATAATGATTGTAGGATATCGAAATGAAATCTTGCATAAACAGATCATGAGAAATGACAATATTAAAATGGCTTAATTTCTTTTTTTCTTTCATATCAGCGACTTTTTCATTCTTTGCTTCCTTTTAATACTGAAAACCTATTCATGTTCGCCAAATGTTTCGTCTCCAAGACTCTTCAGGTCGAGCATTACTTATTGTTAGATCTTTCACGGGCCAGGATAAGATGGCCGCTCCGTTTGGCACCAATCTATGCATGACATTTATTCGCCATAAACCAAACGCAACTAAACTTGTGCCGTTTCGTCTGCCCTCCTGGCTCCACTCGGATCACGCGTCGGCTTTATGAGATTTGCCGCGCTTTTCTGCCTGACCCGCGCGAGATTTATCATCTGCCTGGTTAACTCTTTCTATTTGATTTAACCGGATGCGTTGCTGTCTAACCCCACCACCATCACCCCCACGACCGGATTGCCTCGTTTTCATGTACATACGGGCAACGGCTCGGTTTCATTTGTAATTAAGTCTGGTCTTCGCATTGATATTAAATCAAAACCAAGGAAAATATTCCAATAATTGAAACAGTTGCACCCGCCATCGTGGCTCAGTGGAAGAACTGGCTCGTGTAACGATCTCATTTCCACTTCTACAGGCGTGATGGTTACAGGTGCGGACTATGGTCCTGGCGTACCGATTTCAAGTTCTATCGGGTAACTACACCAATTTCACTGAAATCTATTTTCTGGATGGAAGTGTGTCGTGGTCCCTGACTTTAATAAAGAGTATAGCCAAGAACTACAAATAACAATTAATGTATATTGAAGTATAAAAGTTATCGTTTTAGTGAAGGAAGATGAAGGTTCCTAAGCATAACTTACACAGGGAACATGAACTGGAAAATACATCGAGGATATTGCTAAGGCTGCTGTGAAGGAGGTGAGCTCTCTCTAGCGTGCTAGAAAGTTACGCCTGAAAGTATCCTGTACCTGCATAGAGTATAAACTGGTGCATCTGCTACACGTTTCTCATTCCTAGAGTCGCCATCCTAACCAGTCCCACACTGTCAACTAAACCCCAACCCCTGTCTCATCGACGAAATGTTGCATACCTGTGTCTTTTACAATTTTTAGTTTTCATGGAATGTGCTCCGACAAACTCCAAGCCTTTCTATCCCCTCTACGTAAATGCCCTCGATTAAGCCAAATGCAGCAAAATCCCACCCCTACACTGTAGAGATCCCTTCTACTCGAATAGTTCTTTCACTCAAACGACTGGAAATTTCCACTCGGCCTTTACTTCCCTGATTGTACTGACGTGCAAAAGTCCAAGTGTAATATGAATAGACATCTTGCTGCTCAACTCCCTACACAGTATCATTGCAAAATTTTTCCCAAATAGTAACTCCCTAAAAGGCACTGTGCCTTGTTTGGAGTAGAAAAGCAGTTTGTTTAAATAAATATATATATATATATATATATATATATATATATATATATATATATTGTTTTAACAAAAACCAAGACCTCAAAGAATGGATTGATAGCAACAAATAGTGTATTTCATCGTTAGTTACGATTGTTTCAAGACTATTCGGACGAATTCAAACATTATGTCGTTTGAAAATTTTCACAAAAACAGCCTTCTGTCGAACTTATTGAATAAAAAAAACACTTTAACAATAAAACATTGTGGAAATCATTTCCCTTATAAGGAAAAGAAAACAAGTGAAAATATTTTACTTATATCTCATCCTTGCAAAGATTTAAAAAAAAAATTATATATTTACCTGTTTTCGTATCTCCATTGAAAAAATTTTCAAACAAAATATCATATAACGTTACCCCTAATTACCTCTGTCCACTTAATGTTTTACTAATACTATTCATTGATTTCTTAAATTAGATTTCATATATATATATATATATATATATATATATATATATATATATATATATTTCTTTTTTTTTTTTTTTTTTACTCCCACCCAGGTTGTATTTTAACTTGATAAACGAAATAGAAAAATGTATTTGGTGGAAATGTCACTTTTCAAGGTGATTCTTGGCCTGAAGACGTAATCCCCCAACGTGGGTGATTACAGAAACATGTATGCACATATGTAGCCATTAATGTTTGTATAAATAAAATTAATATACCTGCTCTGTTCACTCATTGAGCACTATTTTGGTAGACACATGTTGTTTCATTGGATGTACTTCTAGGAAACTAAACTCTACTGGCTATATATATATATATATATATATATATATATATATATATATATATATATATATATATATATAAAATGGTTATATAGATTGATTTCCTAAAGGTAAATCCAATGAAACTCGTGATTATTAATTATTTCTCAATTGGTAACAGAGCTAGTCTTTCGTCTGTTTATTATACAAACATTATTGGTTGCATATGTGCATACATGTTTCAGTGGAATCCTAATTCAAAGAGACCACCTCATCAGACCAAAAAAGTTTTTGGTTACAAATTTATGCACATATGTAACCAATAATGGTTGTATAATAAACAGACTATATATATATATATATAATTTTAAGTGAAATTGTCTCTGTGTGTACATTTCCCTACCAAAGTACTCCGTCAATTTTCGATCTACAGACACAAGATTTGACATCAGGGGTATTGAGATTTGGGAAAATCTTTGCAATCGGTTTTCGGACAGAAATTTGGCTGCCAAGGGGTCAAAGTTCAACGATTTGACCTTTGAAAACTCTACCAAACTCCTCCGTCAATTTTGGGTCCAAACACTTGAAATTATAAATGTTGGTTTTTGGACATGGATCAAACTTTTTAATTTGATTTAAAACCAAAACAATGAATGACAAGAGGTTAAAATTTGGGTCAAAGTTTAAAAAATTTTACCTTCGCAGCCTCTACCAAATTACTCAGCCAATTTCGGGTCTAAATACTTTTAATTTTACATAAAGTGTATTTAGGCATAGCGCAAGCTTTGTTTTGGGTCAAAAATTTAAGCTGTCAAAGTTCAAAAGATTTTACCTTTGTGGTCTCTAGCAAACTACTCAGCCACTTTTGGGTCTAAACATTTGAAATTTTACATAACGGGTATTCAGACATGCGGCAAGTATTTTCATCAGTTTCGGGCGAAAATTTCGCTATCAAAGATGAGAGTTGACCTTTGCAGATTCTACCAAACTCCTCCGTTAATTTGAAATTTTAGATGTATGTAACTTGGGCAGGGGTCAAACTTTTTAATTTGAGACCAAAAAAATAAATGTTAATGGGTCAACATTGAGGTCAGTTTTTTTTTTAATTACCTCTGCGGTTTCTACAAAATTACTCAGCTAATTTCTGTTCTAAACATTTGAAATTTTGCATAAAGGGTATTCACGCATTGGACAAGTTATGAACAGTACATAGAGCCCGAGCAAATCTGGCTGAACTGCTAGTATATATATAAAATTGAATTAAATGAAACATTGAGAAACTAGAAGGGTCACCAGATAGTAAGTGCAATTGAATAGTTTTATAAATGAAAAATGGAGAAAACGAAAATTTGTAACAAAACGTTTTATATAAGAATATAGAATTTATTTTTCAGTCATTTATACAAATGTGTTCGAAGAAGGTTGGGTTAGTAGTCACAAGTCAATATGTTCATAGTGACTATATATGCGTATGTGAGTATTTGGAATCGTGGCACTGTATGTGTGTGCGCTGGTTTACCTTGTTTTTGCAAGTGCGTGTATAGATGTGCACGAGGATGAAAATAGCATGCGAATCATTTGTTGTTTTTTTTTTCTTTTGTGACTTGCTCTGTCCACCCCCGTCGGGAATGAGGATGAAGATCGTACGTTCTGGTGTCTTTCAGGTTCGGCTAGTGAAGTCTGGCGAAAACTGATTTTGTTGATCTGTTTTTATGGGAATTTATAACTTCGCAATGTCTTACTACTTTCACATGTACGTGTTACTTTTCTTGAATTTGGAACGATTTTCATCGGTTGAAAAATTATTTGAATCTACGCGTTCATGTTAAAACTTACTAGCTTTAGGAATGAGGAGAGCAAATGCTAACAAAGCGGAGAAGTTTATCATGAAGCGATTCCTATGAACACTACAAAGCAAATGACTATGATTGCTTACACTCTTAAGTCGCCACAAAATGATCCCCAAATTGTGTTTTTCCGACTTGGTTCGTTATTAAGTCTTTCCTTTGAGGCTGTATTTTTCCGCGGTAACCGTTATTTCTTTTCTCTTCATTTTGAACACCTTTTTTTTTGTCATTACAAACTGGAAAAGAAAAGGCAAGATATTCTAGTAAAAATACAATGAATTCATAACTTAAAATATTGTAGCATCAAGAATTGATTATATAATGTTATAAATGGAATTAAAAAAAACTTAATGCTGCAATATTTTAAGTTATGAATTTATTATATTTTTTTACTAGAATATCTTGTCCTTTTCTTTTCCAGTTTTTACAACTAGTCCTTTACTTCTTCATGTTTAAGCTTAACCATATTAATTTTCATGCTCGCATTTTTCTATGTAATCCATGATTTTTTTTTTCAGGCTTCCAGTAAATTCACGTGTTCATTGTTTAATTTCAGTCTTATTTTTTGGCCCCCGAAAACATAAGATACACATATGTATTAACAGGGTACGGCACTCTGCTTTCAATACCCCCCCATTATCTCCCTTTCGTGCTTTAATTCTCTTTGTTTCATTTGTTACTTCTTTTTTCGAATTAGAAGCAACAGTAGTCGCTGAAGCGACGTGGTTGCTATGGAAACTAGTCATAAGAAACATCGCTCACCTCCTTATATATTTTTACGATTTTGAACACCAGAAAATTCATCATAACTTTTGTTTTACTGAACGAAAATTGAAAAAGATTCACAATATAACTGTAATAATTGTTCGAAATTTGGTCGAAAAATGAGTGAGCAGTGAAGCTTTAAAGCCGTTTAAAATGACTAAAACTGCTACTTAACCATATATTCCCATACATCAGATGAAAAAAGAAACACATGTGTAGATGTATATCTTTTCTCTACAATTATATAAATGTAACTTTTTGTGTGTGCGTTCGTTCCTTATAGACTCCGAAACGGCTGAACAGTTATTGACCTTTAGTGCATAAGTCTGGGAGTGATCCGAGTTTTGTCTCAGAATACCCCCGATAATTACCAATAATTACCGATAATCGAAACAATTATTTTAATTTATCATCGGTAAAGCCACTTTTTCCATGTCGTCGCTTAGCAACAATGAGAGAACAACGGGCCGTGAAAATTCTATCGTGGGGAAAGTTGATAGCGTGTTTTTTGTTTTTCTTTTTCGTTTTTGAACAATGTAATGTTACATATTAACGCGCTGACTCCGTCGCAAGGAAACAGAAGAAAAGAAGGGGAAAGAAATTGGACTCGCTTTTTTATCTTAGACAAAAGGCATTTATTTGTGATATTTCCAACAACACACTGCCTCTGGCTTTAAACTATTAATTTGTCGCATCAATGTCTTTTTAAGGCGTTCTTGTCACCCACGTTTCGCTCGCTGTTATTTTTCAGCCATGTCTCGAACGCTCGCTTTTTCCCTGCGTGCAGGCCCTTCTCTAACTACGTGTTCAACACGTTCTTCTCCAAACTCTGTCTCTCCATCCACGTGTGTTATTTTGTCTTTGCTGTAACGTCATGTCACACAGTCAGTTGCATATGTCGACGGCCATATGCTGCTGCTTCAGCTATGGATTATATAGTAGTGGGGTCTCAACCCTTGATTGTGCAACTACTTTAGGAGAAGGACAACTCTGTCCCATCGACGAAATGTTGCATCCCTCTGCCTGTTCTACAAGTATTTTAATGGTGAATGCTCCGACGAACTGCAAGCACTTGTACCTCAACATAAATACTCCCGACAAACCCGACAAGCAGCTAAATCCCACCCTTTCACAGTTGAGATCCCTAGATGTAAGAGCTTTCTACTCCAGTAGGTTCTTCCCCAGAACCGCTAGACTTTGGAATTCCCTTTCGGATCCCTGCTTCCCCAATTGTACTGACATGCAGAAGTTCAAGTGTAACGTGAACCGACATCTTTCTGCGCAACTCCTTACACAGTACCCCTGCAGTTTATGCCCCTGATAGTAGCCCCTTACATCAAAGTGGTAATGTGCCTTGTTTGGGGCGAAAATGTCATTTTTTTAAAATTTGGATTATTTGAACTAGTGTTTTCATTTTGAGCGTTATTTTGACAACGTCTCAGCCGATGTAACCTCTGATTTTCGAGTGTATCTTGTCGAACTTGTGAATCTTTCTGTTGAACTCTGGAATCCACAAATAAAAAAGCAAACCACGGCGAAATCCGATTGTGGAATGGGTCTACTTGTTTGGCTGTGGAAATATATACAATCTCTCACATTCTGAAAATTCTATTAACTGTTCGCTAGGTTAGCGTTGCTGCATGGTATCATCCTTGTGAGTTGAAAATTCCTACTTGTGAGACATCGGCTTGGGGTTGGATGACTGCGTCCCTTGTCGAGACAAAGTAGGTGAATTCAACAGTCGGATTTCGCCGTAGTTTGCTTGATCTGTGTTAGTTAATCGAACGTCTTGTGTGCAGGGTGCTGGCTCAGTTGGCAGAGTGCTTGCCTTGCATGCAGGAAGCTCAGGTTTCGAATCCCGGTTTCAGATGTCTGATGAGCCCAAATGAGGGCGAAACTCGAGTCTTGGACTTCCGGTTTTTTTGGCTGTCATGGCTCATATGAGCTGCGACGCAGTTTGGTTGTAGAAATGATTGTGTGTGTATATATATATATATATATATATATATATATAAATAAATTTTAATAAATTTTTGTTTCAATTTCTATACAAGCTGATGCACCCAAGTCATATGGATACATTTTAGTTTTGACATCGCAACTTATATAAATTGACAGAACATTAACTCTATGATAATATATATATATAAAATCTGCAAGAATTAAGATGTCATATTTAAGCGTACTTTACAAGCAAGCTACGCCGGGCGTCCCTGCTAGCTAGATTAATACTTCTGCAGTTTTAACAAAAAAGCTACAATAATATCAGAGCATCTCCATTCACGCTGAACATCTACAGAATGCCAACATCAATATATTACATATGAATGAGTCCCTTGTGGAATTTTCACAGGTCCCGCTTGTGCTATTATTACTACCAGAAGAGGAATATTTTGTTTTAAACAAAATCAAATAAAGAGATAATTAAACGAATCGTTTTTGACATCAGAAAATAGGCACAAATTTTCCGATTCCGATGAATCGTCTCAACACTAGTGTGTGCCCAGTTCGCGAAAAATGGGCTGAGCAGATGATAAAAAGAGGGAGGGGGAGAGGAAAACAAGGAAAGAGAAAGTTTGAGAGAGGTAGGTTTAATATAAATTTTATACTCTTACCCCGGGCAACGCCGGATAGCCCTGTTAATATAATATAAATAAATGAATTGACCGAAGCCAAACGCAACATTTTTATTTTTTACTTTATAAAGGTGTAATGGAAATCGCCAATCTTTTATATAAATTGAAATTTATAATTTAAATATATTTCGGAGTTAAGCTTCATCCTCAATGTATTTCAAACCAGTAAAATTGTTTATTTCCGTAATATTGCGTTGTGATTTGACTTTCAAGCGCACCTGATGCGTATTTTATTTTATTCACATTAGATCAACGTTTCTATAACGGAACTCGCACCCCTGACGTTAATCTCGCGTAGCCAACGCGCCGATCGGGCATTTCAAAATACAACCGCCGAGAGACAACGCGCGGATCTTTACTACTGACTTTTCTTCCTCCAATTTTACAACATGGCAAGAGAGAAGAAAAAAGAAAGAAAAAGAAGTCCAAAATACTGAGGATGGAGTTTGAATCCAAAATATATTTAACTTATAAATTTCAAGCAAGTAAAATATTTATTTTCGTAATATTGCGTTGTGATTTGGCTTTCAAACGCACTTGATGCGTCTTTTATTTTATTTAAAGTAACAAACTATTTAGACGTTAAAATGGTATTCCCTTATAATGAAAGGACACAGGGTCAGAGGGAGAGGGAACGGGATCAGAGGGAGAGGGAACGGGGTCAGAGAGAAAGAAATTACTCTGAAATCTTTGTTAATAACAGAATAGACTTTCGGGCCAAGATCAAAGTGTAATATCTGTTCTTCAGATGCTGCATTTCAATTTCTTGTTCTCTGTCAGAGGAGGAGACATCCTTCACGACTGAGACAATTTTTATTTTTGTTCCTTTTCTCCACATTAAAAAACGACCCTGGTGTCTAACTCTGTCCAGTGGGGAGGCATTGTAAATAGGAACAGAATAGACAACTTTTATCGAATGAATCTTATTCAATTCCTCTAATGCTGTTTTATATTAGAATTGAAGATGTTGTTAGATGCAGCAGCGACAGAGAATGTTTTTTTTCAGCTAATCATAACGAAAGAAATACTCATTTACAAATATTCGTGCGTACTTGAAAAACCAAAACAATGTTGGTTTTTTTTTCTACATGCATACTGCTCACCAGACGCACGTGCATAAAAGTTCATAAATAAACTCTCTCACTGGCAAAAAAGGCACGCTAAGATGCATTCATCTATATGCCTATTCAGTGTATACACACTGCGAACCACAAAATCACACGGCACCAGCCGAAATGAAAAAGTGCACTCAATTTCTCCGTAGAAAACAAAACAACTCTAATATTTAATATAGTCAAATTCTATCTCCTATAAAATTTGCACTTGATAGAATAAAATATTTTGTTTACTCTGCAACAGAGAAAACATTTTTATTGCCATTTAATATTAAGGAAATACAGTGGCTTAATGTGTGTGCGTCTTTCTTGTGTGGGAAGCGCCCTCCCCTTCCTCTCACTACCTCCTCCTCTCTTCTCCCCCTCTTCCTCATCTACACGCTTTTGTCTTCAACCCCATTCCTCCTTTTAGTTTTCTGTTTCAAAACCTGTGTCTCTGCAAGCCTTTTCTCTCTCTCTCTCTCTCTCTCTCTCTCTCTCTCTCTCTCTCTCTCTCTCTCTCTCCAAGGTCGCTCCACTTCTCAGCCATTTTCTTACTCGCACTGCCCCCCCCTCGTATCTCTCTATCTCGCCCAGCGTATCTTTCAACTAAAATACCTATCTACAATTGCAATTCGCAATAATAGATAACAGTCAAATTTTCCTGCCTTCTTTCTACCCAACTTAACAAGATCAAAACTGGTTATTCTCTAATCGAAATAAAAAAAAAATGATTTTAAAATAAAAAATTTTATTTTATTTTTTTTTTTTAAATTAAAAAAAAAAAAAAAAATTATTCCCACCGCTCCTCATGTCCTTTGTATCCCGGCGACATTTTCATACCCGACTTGTTAGCCTTTGTTCGACAATTTTACCTGTGATAAAACGTGATGTGTGTTGGGGGTACACATGGCCCATTTCGCTATTATCTCTCTCTCTCTGTCTCTCTTACCCCGTTCTCTCTCTATATCAATCTCTTACCTTGTTCTCTCGCTCTCTCTTTTTCTTTATATTACCCTGTTCTCTCTCTCTCTCCCTCTCTCTCTCTCTCTTTCTTACTCCTTCTCTCTCTTACCCCTTTTATTTATTTCTTTTTCTTACCATGTTCACCCCGTTTTATCTCTTTCTGTCTCTCTCTCTTACCCCGTTGCCGTTCTCTGTCTGTCTCTCTCTCTCACCCTATTCTCGTTCTCGCTTACTCTTATTCCGCTCTCTCTCTCTCTCTCTCTCTCTCTCTCTCTCTCTTTCTCTTATACCCCGTTTTTTCTCTTTCTCTCTTACCTCGTTCTCTTTTTTTATCTTACCCTGTTTCTCTCTCTTTCTCTCTCTCTGTTCTCTCTATATATCTATCCCATCGACCCCCGTTCCATCTCTCTTTTCTTATATATATATATATATATATATATATATATATATATATATATATATGAGCCCACTTCTCTCTCTCTCTCTCTCTCTCTCTCTCTCTCTCTTCCTCTTTTCTCCCTTCTTCCTTTTTACTCGTATTATTTCTCTACTAAAATCTTTTTCTCTCTCTTGCTTTCTGTCTCCAAGTCACCTCTCTTCTTTCTATGGCTCTTTGTCTCATAATCTGTCTTTCCCAGGTCGTTCCACCGGTAACACGAGAGGTGCGGGTGGGCATGGTTCGTTTCTCTATTGAATCTTTGAACAACTTGGTCATGGCCGGCCAATAATTCTCAATGAAATGTTATCTCGTTTGTCATATTCCTAAAAAAACAAGTCATGGGGAACGCGAGAACAAAAATGAAGCTATTTATATTGCAGGTGTCATGGCGTCACTTTTCTTTTTAAACAGGAACTGTTAATTACAAACGCATGTTTCGTTTAATATTCGATCCGGTGCTTTAGGTGTATCAGAATTTTTGTAGGAATTTTTGACACCCCTAACACGAAACTGCGAATAAAATATAAAAATCTCGTTATTTCTCTGTTAAAAGTGGGTTTTTTATTTTCTTTATGGATTATACTTCCAAAATAAACTATTAAAGTTGTTTTAAAAGTAATAGAAATATATATATTTTTTTAAAGACAGTAATGAATTTTCCGAACTCAATATTTTTCAATTTTTAAACTTTAAAAATTTATCAAAATTTTTCTATTGATTCAATTTTTACGATATTTTCAGGGTCAATGTGAAATTTTATGTTCTTTCCAATAAACCGAATATAATATTTTTAAATTCACGCCCCCCCCATTTTCAAGTGTCTATTAAAAAGTAAATAATTAATTTACTCACAAATTGAAGAGAAAAGGTCAATAAATAATATATTCAAATTTAAAACAAAAAAAAGTACTGTTTTTTAGAAATTTACCTGTAAAGTCCGAAGTTTAAAACCTTTTAAAAAAAAACAACCACGTTGT
Organism: Euprymna scolopes; assembly: GCF_053919585.1. NCBI lineage: Eukaryota > Metazoa > Mollusca > Cephalopoda > Sepiida > Sepiolidae > Euprymna > Euprymna scolopes. Next base: position 6,977,047 of record NC_136492.1, on the reverse strand, counting down.
TTTTTTTTGTCTTTTTTTAATTTTTTTTTTTTTTTTAATGAAACCTTGGTCCTTGCTCCTTTTAATTGAAAAAAAAATTAGGGCTTGAATTACATTTTTCGAGGAGTTATAAGTTTGGAAAGATGGGGTGGAATTATTCACTACTTTCACGAAATTTCTGACACACCTACCGGTGCTTCTCCAACCCCACCCCCACCCCACTCCATATCAAGAAAATAAGTAAAAATCTTTCGTTCCTGAATTTCTTTAGATGAGTATTAATAGTACTATTTAAATTCTTTGGACTACTGTTCTCATCTTGAGTGTTATTTTTACAACGTTTCGGTCGATGTAACCTCCGGCCTTCTTCAAATGTATCTTGTCGAACTCTGTCATTTTTATGTTGAACTCGGAAATCTGTATAGAATTTCGAACGGAACTCCTTATTTATTACACGGAGGTATCATGTTCTCGTTCAGTCAGACATGACTGGATAGAAGTCCTAAGTAATTCGTAATTGTATGTTTGAGTGTCGCTCATACTAAGGATTGAACCTTCGACCTCCAGAAGAATGTAATTTTACAACTGAATTTTGCAAGTACTTAATCCATTACACCACGGATGCTTGCGCAAGTACAGGCGACACTCAAAATATAATTACGAAGTATTTAGGACTTCTATCCATTCATGGCTATTGGAACGAGACCACCCTGTAGAATGTTCTGTTCGAAATTCTATGCTAACTATTGAGTTCGTTAGAAAGATTCTCGAATAATCAAAATAACACGAAGAAAAAAGTGTATGGAGTACGTACTCATAACAACTAGAAAATATTGTATTCCAAAAATCACGTAAATTGATCAAGTAGTTTTATTTTATAAAAATAGGTCAAATTTTATGGCTAACCGAAGAGCAACTGTTTCTCGACGCCATTTTGAAAACTAAGAGATAACTAAACACAATTCAAACTTTTAAGATCATTGAATTCCCATTTTTTTTTTTTAACCAATTACGCTTAAAAAATCATTTTTAAGCGTAATCGGTTATAAAATGATTTTTTAAGCGATTACGCTTAAAACAATAATTTTTATAAAAATGAGACAACTTGATCATTTTACCTGATATTTGGAATATGTTTTCTTTTCGCCACGAATATTTACACCACACAGATTTTCCTTATTTTTATTTATTTATTGTTTTTTTTTTTTTTTTTTTAATATAGGAAGAATTCTGAATAAACCTATTCGATATGAAATGTCGATGTTTTCATTCCAATGACAAATACTCCTATTTTAAAATATTTTTACAGCGTTAATAACTGGCTGCATATTTTTATGAAAACAACCTTTCCGGTTATTTTACTTTTTGGTGAACTAAGTTGCTTTTCAACAAGTATCGATATATTCATAAATCCGAAATTAAGGAGAGTAGAAAGTGAACCGTAGATTACTTTTTTGCACCCTCACAATTCTTGCTCTCCTTATTTTGCGGTCCTGGATATGACCTTAAACTATATCCAGTGGCGAGGCCCCAGCTTGCGGGCTTTGGGGAGTGTGGAGCCACCCTTTAATTGCCATTGCTCCCAGGTCTACTCTGACCCGGAGTGGTAGTACCTGTTAGAGTCCCAACTATGGGTTAAATAGAAACCGACTTGAAAACAACAAATATATTCTCTTAAAAATTTTTCTTCAAAGTCTTTGGATTCGGCATTAAATAACCGAAAAGGGTTGATATGCCGTTAAACAAAAACAACCAACCAATCCTTATTTTGTCCTTTAGTCCTCACATTCCACGAAGGATGTTTCTGAAAAAGGGGAAAGAATTGCTGTTTTCTGAGTCGGAATCTATCTAACACTTATCGTTGGTTAGCTTTTTTTCCCCCTTGAAGTATTGTTTTTTTTTTGTTTTTGTTTTAATTTATTTATCATTGGTTCCTTAGATTAAGTGGCTTCATGCCTTGTCTAGGCTAATTTCAATTAAAAAAAAACAGAACAAATCGAGGAAGATAGAAATTGTTATTGTTTTCAGATCTTTTAAATGAGAATAGATTATTTGTATTTCGTAGCAGGTAGAATTCATTTCTAAGTGGTACTCTATTGGAGGTTGAAGGTTCAATCATCCGAGCGGTGTGTGTGTGTGGGGGGGGGGGTGATACTAAGGATACAATCGCGAATTACTTAAGACTTCTACTCGGCTATGGTTGACGAAACCAGAGCATGCTACCCCAGTTGATTAAGTAAAGGGTTTTGTTTGAAATTTCGTGCATATTCCCGAGTTCGACAAAAGACACCTGCAGGTCGGATATTACATCGGCCGAAACGCTGTGAAAATAACACTCAAGATGAGAATAATAGTCCATATAATCCAAATCCTCAAACATAGTTTTAATGTTATTGTCGACATTTTTACCGATATTCACCCAAAACAAGACACGGTGCCATTTTGATATAAAGGGCTGCTATTTTCTACTTTTTTTTTTCTTTACTAGAATTCTATTCAACGTTTTTCTATCTATACCGAATGGTGTAGGTGGAAGCAACAGATTTAAAACATTTCTGTTTTTTTGCTCCAAGCAGGTACAGAACTACTTGAACTGTTTTAGACCAAATCTACACGGCACCGTATAGGGAGTTGAGCAGCAACATGTCTGTTAACATTACACTTCAACTCCTGCATGTCAGTACAGTCAGGGAAGCAGGAGATCGGGAGGGAAGCTTCAAAGTTTAGCAGCTTGAGGGAAGAAGGGGTGGGATTTTGCTGCTTATCGAGTTAGTCGGGGATATTTATGTCGAAAGGGCACGAGTATCATGAGTTCGTCAGAGCGCATTCCGTAAAAATGCTTCGAAAACAGTTTCGGAAATAATTTTTATTCCTGCCAGCCAAAGAGACGTGAACCAATGCTTCCCCTTCAAATAACAAATATGAATCCTAGGTTTTCCTAAAATCAATGTATAATATTATGCACAAAAATAGACATTTTTAATAAATAGAAAGAAAAACTATTACGATTCCTGAAGATATCAAAATTGTATCTTTATTACTGATGGGACGATTCCAATTTTTTTCCCCCGATTCCGATACAATTACCGATTCTGATTTTTTATAGATCTGTAAATATTTAACCATGAAGTAGTTATTCCCTCCCCCCCCCAATTCTCGTAAAAACATATGTTAAATGTGCAGATATTTTCTCAGGATTTGTAAAGGATAATCTATCGATTTTAGTTTTACTGTTAATTAAAAATCAATAAATATTTATTATTTTATCATTACTACCAGCAATGGAAGATTTTTTTTTCTTTTAACAAAATTAAATTTAAAAAAAAACGAGGGGGGCAATTAAGAGAATCGTTTTTTACATTGGAAAATAGGTACTAATTTTTCCTATGCCGATATCACTAAAAGTTCTCATTCCCGATCCCAATTAATCGTCCTAAACCTAATCTTTTAATATATAAATTTCCCAAAATTTGACCTACATAGCAGTGCATCTCAGAAATCAATATTTTATTCTAGTTTGCCAATTTTTAGTGAGTATCTCGTTCCCAATATAAATGAGTTTCTTTGTTTCCTCAGTGTTATGGGGCAACGGTGAGATACGAGTCCTGCTAGTATAAAAATAAACTTACTTTTTCGCTTGACAAGAAACTTTTTTATGAAACACAAGATTAAAAACTGTATTTTGTATACCTATCTTGGTGCTGCATGTTTATTATTATTTATTTTATTTTGTTTTATGCTGTGGATGGGACATCCCATAGGATGGCAGACTTTCTATTATTTAAAGATTCTAACCTTTAAGTGCACTTGTTTGTATTTCTCTTTCATTTGATTCGCCGGATATATTCGTTAGATAATTTTCTAAATCCTTTTTTACAAAAGTCCGGTTGCTCCTATAATTACTGGAATGGTGGAGATCTTCCTAAAATTCCAATTTCTTTTCATATCGTACATAATACTTTTGTATTTTATGCTCGCTCTCTCTCTCTCTTTCTCTCTTTCTCTCTTTCTCTCTTTCTCTCTCTCTTTCTGTCTCTTTCTCTCTTTCTCTCTCTCTTTCTCTCTCTCTTTCTCTCTTTCTCTCTCTCTTTCTCTCTTTTTGTCTCTCTCTCTTTCTCTCTTTCTGTCTCTTTCTGTCTCTTTCTCTCTCTCTCTTTCTCTCCCCTATCTCCCTCTCCCCCTATCTCCCTCATCCAGAACCATTAGGTGCACTTACTTCAAGTAATGCTACTACTTTCATCCTCTTGTTCATATCGCTGTTGGGATTAAAAGTTCCTTTTTTTTCTCATGCCTAGCCGATTCCTCTCTGGACGCGTACACACAGCTCGTTTTTATACATAGAATCAGTCGACATCAGAGAATTAGCGCGTTGATTAAAAGTCAAGAGTTACAGCCCTTTGGTTTAAATTCAAGGTAAAAGAATGAAGATTTCTTAATTTTAGGTATTATTTGTCCTGGGCAATACCGATCCAGAAAATACCGACTTTAAGTATTTGTTTTTGTCGTTTTCTAGTTTTAGACGGACATGCATACAAACAACTGTCATTTATGTTATAGACTAGCAGCGCTATTCGTCTTTGCCAAAAAAAAAATGCAATAGTTTTCTGTTAAAACCTTTAGTTCTCTACGCTATGTATCCGCCCCCCTTCTCCAAAGCTTTATAAAATAGATTCCTCTACGAATGAGCAGACCTTTTCTTTCCAAATGAGTACAAAATGACACTGAAAATTCGTCTCCCTCGAAAGTGAATATTTTTTTCTAACTTTTTAGATATTATTCATCCAGAGCAATGCAGGTCAAGAAAATGCCAACTTTGTCGATATTTGTTTTATCGTTTTTTTTACTTTTAGTTGGGCATACAATATACAAATATACAGATAATTTCCTTTTTATACAAGACTAGTGAGGTTTCCGGGGTGTGGCGAGGTGGTGTAGTAAGGAACCTGGGGGGGGATCAAAACAACAGTAGGCAGTCCGGGTGGAGAGAGGTGTTTAAAAAAAATGGTAGTTAGCAGACAGGTTCGAATCTGTAATGCCAAGGAGGAAAAAGGTGGAAAAAAACTAATGTCTTGGCTGATGCATCCATTGCGAAACCGGAAGTAAGGGTGGTCAATCGAAAGGAGACAATGACTTGCGAAAATGTTAACGAAAAAAACAACCCCTTCTTGTGAAAAATGGCTGAGTTGAGGGTGAAGGAATGAATGTTTTTGGGCCAATTTTTCGATATTTGTCGTCTGAGAGACCGAGCTTTATAACAATACCAATTTTGTCACGTTCCGACGCGTCTGTCGGAAGTTGTTGCGATACACACACACACAAATACACATACACACATTTTGCCTTTTATATTATAGACTAGTATGGGTACCCGGGTGGAAAGAAGCGGTATACTAATCATATTGAGCAACCCCCAGAAAAAATAAATGAATCAAAATAACAGTGAGTACTCGTGTGATTACACAAAAATTTAGCTGCAATAGACAGGCTCGAACCTTGAACGCAAAAGAGGAAAAGGAGGTGAAAAAAACGACGGCCACGACGACTTATGACGTCACGACGGGGTCAAAATAACGTTTTTTAAACATACATTCAGATTGCTACGCATATGACTTGAAAAAATGTCGACGCAAAATGTATCCCTTCCTTGCAAAAAACGGCACAGTTGACCAGCAAAAATTAATCTTTTTAGCTAATTTTTACATATTTTTCAACCGAGAGATTGTTCTTTTTAACGATACCAATTTTGCCACGGTCTGATGCGTCTGTCAAGTTTTTGCCAGACATACACACACACAAACTAACACACATTTTCCCTTTTATATATTAGACTAGTAGGGTTATTTGCCGTTGCCTAGGATAAGTGTAACAGATTTATATTAAAACTTGTATTTCTTTATTTTTTGCTATCCGTCTATCTATCTTTCTATATTTCCCTCTCCCCTGTTTAACCCCCCTCCACCCATCCTCTTTTTACTTCTCCATCTAGCCCATTTTTTTTTTTTTTTTTGACACGTAAATATAACTCCTTATTTATACACTGTGTTAGGTTTAATAGCTCCGGCTTTTTTTTTATAACTAGCCCATTCCTCTCTCTGGACGCGAACACAACAAATATAAATAATCTGAGGAAAAAATTTTTTAAGCTGTTAAAATCAGTATTATATATTAGTTAATTTTCAATAGAGAATTGACTCAATACTGGTAAATATGAAACCTACACGAGTTAAAATATATTTAAGCGTATATTACAACAGAGCAAGTGTAGTTGGCTGTATGTTTGTATGTTCGACTAAAAATCCAAAACTACATTAAAAAAAAAGTAACAAAAAAAAATGACTGTGTTTATGCACTTTTGTTACCGTGCTATTTTTAAATAGTTTTTCAGGTTAAATTCAAGTTTCACGATATCTTTTTTAGCAAATTGTTAGGTGGAAGTACAGAATAGTTATAAAACACCTTCCCCCTCTCCGTGTTAAGAATGGCTATCAAAATAGTAACGTTATTATTTTAGTACGGTAAAAAAAGTGCATAAGTACCACAATGACTTGTGTACCATCAGCTAAAATCGAAACCAGAACATTTAGCGCTTCAGACGCGTTCCCTACCGTTTAAGCTATCGACAGATAGATAAGAAAGATTTAAAATTAAACTATTTCAAGCCATGAATTAATTTGCGCATGCATAAAAGTAATAGAAAAATTGAAATAGAAATTGAAATGAACATTTTGTATTTCAACTTGCCGACATATTTCTGTACGCGTTATTCGTCCATCTAAACAAAGATTTTACTGGTTATAAACCATCCTTGGTATATAATTACTATTTCCTTTATTTAATTTAAGTGTTATGTGACCAGTAATTTAAGAGTTCATCGGTTAAATACTTTCACACAGACATACATATATACATCTGTTTAATTTATATAGATTATTGCTGTTGGTAAGCAACGTACAGAGAAATCAGTCGGTGCGTTTTACTTCAGGCGGGAAATGTTGACAGTCTCATTTCATTTTATAACGTGTTTTTTTTTAATCTTGAAATAAATCTTTGGATTATTGTGTCAAGCGAATTTTATAGAACACCTTGTGAGGTACAAAGAAAAAGGCGAAAAAAATTGTTATTCTTGTGAAGCCGGTTTGTAAATAGTTGTTTTCTTATCTTTACTATCGTCCAATTGGGCTCCTCCTTTGTTAATTTCGACCACGGCAAATCGAGAAGCGAATCACTCTATCCAAAAACATAAAATATTAACTGATATATACCCGACAGTCAAAATAATAAAAAGAATATTCTCTTGTTGTACCTATTTACTGTGCCTCCCCACGGGACAGAGTTAGACACCAGGGTCGTTTTTTAACGTGGAGAAAAGGTACAAAAATAAAAATTCTCAGTCGTGAAGAATTTCTCCTCCACCGAAAGAGAACAAGAAAATGAAGTGCAGCATCTGAAGAACAGATACTACACTTGATCTTGACCAAAATATTCTCTTGTTGTAGCCCTAATCATTATTACAAATGACAACGATTCACATGTTAAATAAAAAAAAGTGGCACGTTGAGTTACCCATTGAGACCCGGTTAGATTATTTGAAACGAAGAAAAAGTGAGTTTGCAAAGCCAGTTGATATACAAAAATGTAAAGACTATAAAGATAAAAAAAGGAAGGAAAAGTAATTAAAAAAAGGGGGGGCACGTTGGGTTACCCATTGAGACCCGGTTAGATTAGTTGAAACGAAGAAAAAGTGAGTTTGCAAAGCCAGTTGATATACAAAAATGTAAAGACTATAAAGATAAAAAAGGAAGGAAAAGTAATTTAAAAAAGGGGGGCACGTTGGGTTACCCATTGAGACCCGGTTAGATTAGTTGAAACGAAGAAAAAGTGAGTTTGCAAAGCCAGTTGATATACAAAAATGTAAAGACTATAAAGATAAAAAAGGAAGGAAAAGTAATTTAAAAAAGGGGGGCACGTTTGGTTACCCATTGAGACCCGGTTAGATTAGTTGAAACGAAGAAAAAGTGAGTTTGCAAAGCCAGTTGATATACAAAAATGTAAAGACTATAAAGATAAAAAAGGAAGGAAAAGTAATTTAAAAAAGGGGGGCACGTTGGGTTAACCATTGAGACCCGGTTAGATTAGTTGAAACGAAGAAAAAGTGAGTTTGCAAAGCCAGTTGATATACAAAAATGTAAAGACTATAAAGATAAAAAAGGAAGGAAAAGTAATTTTAAAAAAAAGGGGGGCACGTTGGGTTAACCATTGAGACCCGGTTAGATTAGTTGAAACGAAGAAAAAGTGAGTTTGCAAAGCCAGTTGATATACAAAAAAGTAAAGACTATAAAGATAAAAAAAGGAAGGAAAAATAATTTAAAAAAAAAGGGGGGGGGGACAAAACAGTCGATAACACGCAACAAGTCTCTAAAGATTTTGTCACGTACTTCATCTACTTCTCCTTGCGGCCTCTTTTATGCAGCCGAGCGGCGAGATTTTGTACACGGGCCGCGAGATTTTCCGTCTCATTCCGAGACCGCCCAGTTATAAAAGCTGTGGGCGCCGCCATCTTGATTTTTCCTCCCTCCTCCGATAGCTCGACTCCACATAACGCACACACGCGTGGACTTTCATTGTAAGCCACAATTTTCCTTACAAAGACAACTACAATTGGTACCTTCGAACATATCTACGTTATAACATAAAAGTGAAAGGTAATCAGTTTTACATGCAGCAACAAATTCTTTCTTTTAATTCAAAAAAATAATTAAATTGAAAATTGTTTTAAGTTTTTTTTAACAATTTATGCGTACGTTCAATGCATAAAACCTACCAACGAATATGCCTTCCTAACAACACATAAAACCTACCAACGAACGTGCCTACGTAACAATACATAAAACCTACCAACGAACATACCTAGGTAACACAACACATACCTACAAAAGTTAAAATGCGCAAAAACTACCTATGTAAATTTATGGCTAATATCACTTCGGTTCGGTAATTCATAAAAATTAAATTATGAAATGTTATTTCCAAACATCGACAGATGCAGGGCATTTAAAAGTTTGTTCAACGATAGAGGGAGTTCAGAATATTTTGCAAGCGCCATGCTCCTGCTGATTATTTTAGCATGAACAGTTCAGCTTGCGTGTATTTTCTTGCACGATTTGTTTTCGGTAGTGCGTATTTGACCCGAGTTGTTGGCATGTTGATACACGTTGTTGCATGTGACTGCAATAGTAAGTTGTTTATGCTCGACTGAAGATTAGCTAAGTTATTTTCTTTTTTGTTTTTAATGTGGGCATCGGCTTCAACCGGTTTAGAGTCAAAATTTTCAAATACTTTTTTGGAGGATATTTATAGCGCCTTTTGTATGTTCTTTTATTTTATTTAAATTTTAAGTTTATTTATGTAGTAGCCTGGTTGGCCGGCGTTGTCCAGGTGTTTGGCGGTGTGTGTTGAGAAAAAAAAAAAAAAAGTAGTAGGCAGGCAGGCTTGAACCTGTACTGCGAAGGATGAAAAGAACGCAAAAAAAAAAAAAAGTGACGTCTTTGCCGTTGTCGGAAGTGGCGAACATCAAAATTAAGCTTATCAATCGAAAAGATTGGATGACTTGCGAAAAAAGCGACCCCTCCTTGTAGAAAAGTGCCGTTGAGGGTGAAGGAATTGATATTTTTTGCCAATTTTTCGATATTTGTCGTCTGAAAGTTCAAGGTCTAAAACGATACCGGTTTCGTTACGTTCCGACGCGTCTGTCAAGTTTTTAGCAAACATACAGACTCACAAAGAACATGAAAAAAAAACATGACGTCTTTGCCGTTGCGTCCATCGCCAAACCGGAAGTAGCGAAGGTTTAAATTAAGGCTAGTCAATCGAAAAGAGGGGATGACTTTCGAAAATATCGGCGAAAAAAGCGAATCCTCCCTGTAGAAAAGTGCCAAGTTGAGGGTGAAGGAATGAATGTTTTTAGCCAAGTTTTCAATATTTGTCTTCCAAAGGGTTGAGCTTCAAAACGATACCGATCTCGTGAACATTTGTCGCCTCTGTCGAAAGTTTTAGGCAGACATACAAACATATATATACATATATATATATATACATACATACATACATACACACAGACATTTAAACAGACAGGTGATATTTATATTATAGATAATATATGCAAATTATCTTTACGTTATTAAAACGTTGTGGTGGTCATAAAGGTGACTGGTTATTAGTGTTCTAAGTCTTTAGTGTACCTTTTCGTTTGTGTACCGGTAATATCGGTTTTGTTAACGTTTTGACCTCACCTTAGGGCAGAGGAGTGACACCCTAGCCTGAAATATTGAGTTCGTACCATTCCATTTTTTGCTGAGGATAAAAATATGAGAGGAAACGTAGTCTCATTTATAATAAATAAAATTTACAATAAATGCTATTTCGTCATAAAAAAAAGTACATGCAAATACAATTTCATTTTCCTTACATGCAAATACAATTTCATATTCTGTATCCTTAGCAAAACGGTGGTGGTTGGTATAAACTTTTTATGCTCCGTGCTAAGACGGAGTCAAAACCTCAACAAAACCGACATTACGTGTACAAAACTACTCACGTGTTTTGCGAATTGAAAATTATTATATCCCTTCAGTAGTGTTACCGTTATTTATTTTATTACATAAATTGTTTCCATATACTGCATTGTCATGCCCGGACTAATGTGATTCTTCCTCTCCAGAGTTCTCTGTCTTCCATCAGCTGCCTCAGATCTTCAGGTTCAGTTTGCGTCGTGTGCTATTTGTTGGATGTATGTGGATCTAGGTCGTCCTTTGCTTGCGCGTCCGTGTCGTGGAGTCCATAACAATACATTACTCACCAATTCTAGTTTGCTCCTCAGACAGTGACCGGCAAATTGTAGACGTCTTTCCTTAATGATATTAGATACGGCAGGTAGGTTGCCATAAAGTTGCTGCTTTGTGGGATGACTTTGCCAAGATATATATTAATACTGTTCGTAGCATATGGGTGTATGTGCCGTCTAGTTTTCTTTCCAATCTTCAAGCAAAGTACAAAATCCTCAGTTTCTAATGTTTTGTCGCAAATCAAACTACATATGAATATCTTAACGCATAGTCACGTTAACTCATAAGTTAGATCACTGAAGTTAAGCGACTTTGAGACTGAACAGTGCTAGATGAGTGACCATTTGTGAGTACTAGGCGCTGTATGTATTCAGGTAAGCGAGTATGCATAATACCTCAAAGAGATGGCCATTACCTTGCATACTTCCAGGTTAGCTTTGTGCAAAGTGTAGCACCTGTCAGCCTCCTCTGACATTCTGGATTATTATCCAGGCTGTAGATAGAGGCCCTAAACCAAGCTGAAGATAATCCATTTAGAAAAGCGCGATATCTGTTTCTAGTTTGTCACGAGCCAGAGCAGAAATAGTAAGGTTCAGAAAACTGTCATGAGAATGCTCATATTTGTGCGCAATCTAGGTTTGCCGGAGATAAGGAAACGTAATAAAAAAAAAAAAACATTCATCGTAGTTACTTACTCTCTCTCTCTCTCTCTCTCTCTCTCTCTCTCTCTCTCTCTTCAATCACATATTAGTTAAGTAGCTTATTGTTTAACGAAATTCATTTTTTTTTTTTGTTTCGTACAAGATATAAAGTAGAAGTTATAAAGATGCAAACTAATATAAACAAGTGTTCTAACACTGCTTAAGGATTTTTTTTTTTTTTTTGTATCAAGTTTTAGTGTTTTTTATTATTGGAATCTTTTCGAGATGAGCAGTTCATTCATTCATTCGTTTATTTATTCGTTTATTTATTTATTCATTCATTTATTTATTTATTTATTCGTTTATTTATTTATTTATTCGTTTATTTATTCGTTTATTTATTTATTTATTCGTTTATTTATTTATTCGTTTATTTATTCGTTTATTTATTTATTTATTCGTTTATTTATTTATTTATTCGTTTATTTATTTATTTATTCGTTTATTTATTCATTTATTTATTTATTTATTCGTTTATTTATTTATTCGTTTATTTATTTATTTATTCGTTTATTTATTCGTTTATTTATTTATTTATTCGTTTATTTATTTATTCGTTTATTTATTCGTTTATTTATGTATTCGTTTATTTATTCGTTTATTTATTTATTCGTTTATTTATTTATTCGTTTATTTATTTTATTTATTTGTTTATTTATTTATTCGTTTATTTATTTATTCGTTTATTTATTTATTTATTCGTTTATTTATTTATTTATTCGTTTATTTATTTATTCGTTTATTTATTTATTTATTCGTTTATTTATTTATTTATTCGTTTATTTATTTATTTATTCGTTTATTTATTTATTTATTCGTTTATTTATTTATTTATTCGTTTATTTATTTATTTATTCGTTTATTTATTTATTTATTCGTTTATTTATTTATTTATTCGTTTATTTATTTATTTATTCGTTTATTTATTTATTCGTTTATTTATTTTATTTATTTGTTTATTTATTTATTCGTTTATTTATTTATTTATTCGTTTATTTATTTATTTATTCGTTTATTTATTTATTCGTTTATTTATTTTATTTATTTGTTTATTTATTTATTCGTTTATTTATTTATTCGTTTATTTATTTATTTATTCGTTTATTTATTTATTTATTCGTTTATTTATTTATTTATTCGTTTATTTATTTATTCGTTTATTTATTCGTTTATTTATGTATTCGTTTATTTATTCGTTTATTTATTTATTCGTTTATTTATTTATTCGTTTATTTATTTTATTTATTTGTTTATTTATTTGTTTGTTTGTTTATTTTGTTTATTTGTTTATTTATTTATTCGTTTTTTATTTTATTTATTTGTTTATTTGTTTATTTTGTTTATTTGTTTATTTATTTATTTTATTTATTTATTTTATTTATTCGTTTATCTATTTTGTTTATTTGTCTATTTATTTATTTGTGTATTCATTTATTTGTGTATTCATTTATTTGTGTATTCATTTATTTGTGTATTCATTTATTTGTGTATTCATTTATTTGTGTATTCATTTATTCGTGTATTCATTTATTCGTTTATTTATTCGTTTATTTATTTATTCGTTTATTTATTTATTCGTTTATTTATTTATTTGTTTATTTATTTATTCGTTTATTTATTTATTTGTTTATTTATTTATTTATTCATTCATTTATTTATTTATTCATTCATTTATTTATTTATTCATTCATTTATTTATTTATTCATTCATTTATTTATTCATTCATTTATTTATTTACTTATTTGCTATGGGCAAATATTCCCACTGCCTTGTGGATGCCTTGGGAAAGGCAAAGATTAAGGGAGTAAACCCCTACAAAAACTTCGGTCTGGAGTTCCGATAGACGGATGAAGCTCTGCAACATCTTTCTGGCACCGACTGTATTGGCTTGCCTTTCAATCAACGCCGAGAGGGGGGGGGGGCTCTGATAAATGTGCAAACTAAGGTTCTGTTATTACCTGCTCAGGCCTGCACCTGTTTTGCCACGGTATGCCATTGTCTCTCCAGACAGAAGGTTGCTATTATTTGTTTGCGGACTATCATTCTAGTTGTTTCACAATATTTCGGACAACTATTCCTCTGGCCTTCGTCAGGCGGCAAACCGCAACGGGATGGGAATGCTGAGTCTCTTAACTGTATCCTCACTGATAAACGTTATTAAGCATCAATTATGAAGATGAGGATAATAGTCCGCAAACAAATAAACAAATAAATTACGCATCTCAAAAGAATTCCAAGAATAAAAATAACACAACCTTCAATACGGGTCCGATGATGGAAGACCAGATAAGGACGAAAAAACTTGGATGTATGAGACTAAAAAATCCAACCTTGTTCATCCTTCGGGGCCGGTGTCGCAGTGGGTAGAGACGTTGGATCACTACGGTTCCGGGTGAGCATTGTCTGCAGATAGTGGTTTCAATCTTGCCCAAATCCGGCTAGAGGCTTAGTTGGTCAAAACGCAGTGAGACGACAACTATGGAAGGCAGTAATTACTGAAGATACAGTCAAGACTCAGCATCCCTATCCTGTCGCGGTTAACCACCTGAAAAAGGCAAGAATGAAATAGTTGGCCGAAACGTTGTGAAACAGCAGCAAATAAATATAGTAGTTTTAGTGTTCGCACAGATATGACGTCAATCGATAATAACAAAAATCTAATCTTTAAGCGACGTGTGATATTTGGATTATTCGGACAAGTGTTATCACTTTTGTGTTATTCCAACAACGTTTTGGCCGGTGTAAACTCCGACCTTCAAGTGCGTCGTGTTTGACACTTGAATCCGTACGGAATCAAATGTTTTATTTAATCTACGAGAGTAGCTTCTTTTGTACGTAGTAAGAATCTTGAGTAACTCGTATTCTTAGTATCGTCTGCACTCAGGATTGATCTTTCACACTAGATAAAACCGTAACACAGAATTGGCAAGTGCTCAACTAAGATCCAATGTGCCCCCCCTTGCAAAACTTTCACAACACTAGCAACAACCACTATATACGATTTTCCCCCACTTTATCTGTGCCTAAATCTAAACACAGATTCCATGAACGAAACTTCTTTCCTAGAAATGCCCGACTGTGGAACACTGTTCCGCTGTTCTACTTCCAATTCAATACAACATGGTAGCCTTCAAACCCAATATAAACAAGTCCTTGTTGAGCTGTCTCCATAAATAATCAAATTATACCTAATTAACATCATTAATGATTACTATAATTACACCTTATCCTCGAGTAGTCTTTGGGCCTTGATAAGTGGTAACTCTAAGTAAAACAAAAAATATTAGGAGTTATATCCGTTGCGCCTAGAGTCCTTGCAATGTATTAGTATATTTAGTTGCAGAGTTTTCATATTACACTACAATTTGCTGACTCAACGTCTGTTATATTTAATCGCATGACTAAACAAAATGTTAATGTGTTTCATGAATCTGGCGCTTTTCATATGTCAATAATTGGATATATGAGAGAGAGAGAGGTTAAGAGACAAGAAAATCACTCATTCGTAACACCTACAAAAATCAACCGGTTGTAGAAATGTATAAAGTGCCCATTGTTATTATTCATTTCGTGTGAATCGGGTGAGTCTATTGTTGGCATTGGTTTCCCCGATATCTTACTAGTTAGAATTCTTTGTTTCTAGAAAGACATCGGATACTTATGGGAGGGACTATCTGGAGGTTGCCAACATCCTGATAGAAAGTGTTTATGTGGAACAAATTGTCATCGAACTTGGCACTCCCAGGTTGGTGGCCTACGTCGTTAGCCACTTAATCACCGTCACCTATCTGTTCTCGCATCCGGATCAGCTCTGCAATACATAGTTCAACATTTGATCGGCTGAAAAAGGTTTTGAAGACGCTTATTACATGGTGTAAAACAACTATATATAATATTATAGTGTGTGTGTGTGTGTGTGTGTGTGTGTGTGTGTGTGTGTGTGTGTGTGTGTACATTTCCCTACGAAATAACTCTGTCAATTTTCAACAGTGTGTGTATATATATATATATATATATATAATTTTATTTGGGGGGTAACAGTTACATATGGTCGACTTCTTCAGGCGACCTGGGACCTCTCGACGCCAAAAAGAAAAATGGGAGAGATTAGAGACAAATTGAAAAGGAAAACAGGAGCTCTTTAAAAAAGGTATAAAAAGTTCATAAAGAGTTTATAAAAAAATTGTGAGCTCTCTAAAAAAAAAAAAGGGGGGGGGATAGAAAGAGGATAAAAAAAAACAAAAAAATCAGGAGAGGTTCCAGGTCACCTGAAGAAGTCTCTTTGACCGAAACAGATGGCTATTTGTAGCGACCATATGTAACTGTTTACCCCCAAATAATTAAAAAATATATATATATTGCTCTTTTTATTGAGCATTATTTAACAACCTCGTTGTCTTCATTAGTCCCGACTTTTGAACACCTCAAACCTGAATATATATATATATATATATATATATATATATATATATATATATATATATATATTACTAAAATTGGGTTTTTAAAAATTTATTGGTTATTAATCTATAATATAAATCTCATATGTTTGTATGTCTGCCGAAAACTTTCAACAGAGGCGATAGATTTTCACGGGATTAGTATCGTTTTGAAGCCGATCCTTCGGACAAATAATATTTAAAAAATTGGCTAATTACATTAATTCCTTCACCCTCAACTTGGCACTTTTCTACAAGGAGGGGGTCGCTTTTTTCGTCGATATTTTCGGAAGACGTCCCCTCTTTCGATTGCCTAGCCTTGATTTAAACCTTCGCCACTTCGAGTTTGGCAATAGACGCAACAGCAAAGACGTCACGTTTTTTTTTTTTTTTTTTTTCACGTTCTTTTCATTCTTCGCGGTACGGGTTTGAGCCTGCTTGCCTGCCTACTACCACTTTTTTGTTTTTGTTTTCTTTTGCTCAACTCGCACCTCCAAACACCCGGGCAACGCCGGGCACCCAGGCTAGTTTTAACTAAAAAGAAGTATTGTAATTTTATAACATCCAATGCAAAGTTAAAAAAAAATGAAAATATTATAAAGAAAATGTTACGGATAGAACATTACCTGAACAAAGACGTCCCCTCTTTCGATTGCCTAGCCTTGATTTAAACCTTCGCCACTTCGAGTTTGGCAATAGACGCAACAGCAAAGACGTCACGTTTTGTTTTTTTTGTTTTTTTTCACGTTCTTTTCATTCTTCGCGGTACGGGTTTGAGCCTGCTTTAAAAAAAAAAAAAAGTCAATTTTTGACATTTTAAGACGACGAAAGACAAACGGTTCGGAGTCGCAAGAACGTTCGAGTTTGTTTTACAATCCACGGAGGTACGAAAAAGTTGTCAAAAAACAAATTTATAATAAGTGCTACCAAAGGCAAGATAAGTTACTGTTCTACCTAACTGGATAAGTTTTTAGCGTTTTTATTTAATGTAAAATGTTTATTCAGTTATAAAAAAGGAGTAATATTGAGCGCTACTGGAGGATATTGAAAAGATAGTTGCAATGTCTCTTTACATCTTTGAAGTCTCAATAATTACTTCAAAATAAGAAATAAAACAAAATGGTGACAGAAACCCATCCAGCAAATATCGCGTAACATTTTTGGGGGTGGGTTTCTAACATATTTTTTTTTTTTAAGTCTTTGTCGAGATTTCAGATATCACAGCCATTTTTTGTAGCGCACAATATTATTTGTTTTTTCGAACCGAATAAACATGTTACATTAAATAAAAACACTAAAAAACTTATCCAGTTGGGTAGAAAAGTAACTTATCTTGCTTTTGGTAACATTTATTTGTTAGTACGGCTATGACAACAGCATATTCTTTACCTTGTTTTCATTCTCAGGTATATATCTATTGATATCTTATGTTTTTTTATATAGAGTGATGTGGTTCTCGGTTGATGGTGTTTAACTGTATCGGATATATACTCGAGAGTAAAAACAATGAAAAGAATATGCTGTTGTCACAGCCCTATTTTACTATGTACACTCGTGATGAAAAATTTAAGATCACTTGAAAATCTTTAAAAAAAAAAAAAAAAAAACTTTATAAGGATAGATTTTAACTTCCTCTCACTTAAGGTTACCAGCACTACAACTTAAAAAGTTATGGAACAAAAGGTTACATTTTAAAAATTTAATTCAGAAATTTATATCTTTTATAAAATGAGGTATTTTACGCTTGATATACAACATATCTACGCTAGAATGCACACACACATACAAACGTTATAACACATAAAATACAATAGATTAAACTTACCAACGGACGTACCTACGTTACAATAGATCAAACCTACCAACAGACATACCTACGTTACAATAGATCAAACCTACCAACGGACGTACCTACGTTACAATAGATCAGACTTACCAACAGACGTACCTACGTTACAATAGATCAAACCTACCAACAGACGTTCATACGTTACAATAGATCAAACCTACCAACAGACGTGCGTACGTTACAATAGATCAGACCTACCAACGGACGTGCATACGTTACAATAGATCAAACCTACCAACAGACGTGCATACGTTACAATAGATCAGACCTACCAACAGACGTACCTACGTTACAATAGATCAGACCTACCAACGGGCGTGCATACGTTACAATAGATCAGACCTACCAACGGACGTGCATGTTACAATAAATCGACCTACCAACAGACGTACGTACGTACGTACGTTACAATAGATCACCTACCAACAGACGTGCATACGTTACAATAAATCAGACCTACAACGGACGTGTCTACGTTACAATAAATCAGACCTACCAACGGACGTGCCTACGTTACAATACGCAACGCATACCTATAAACATTCTTATGTTGCATATTTGGACAGAGCTGCTATTATAAGGATATTGAGCACCCTCCCCAGAAAAGAACGGAAGAAGTAGGTGACAACCTGGACGCCTAAAATTAATCAAAACAAATGTTCTTTCAATCAAAATAGCAACGAGTGTCGGTGCAACCACACAAAAAAAAAAAAAAAAAAAAAAAATAGCCACGGTAGGTAGGCTCGAACCTGAAACACAGAAGAGAGGAAGACGGGGGAAAACATAAGTGGCAAACACTTTTGCCCACTGGACCACGACTTATGACGTCATTACCCTGAAAAATAATGTTTATAAAGATAAACGCGTACATGACTTGCAAAAAATGGCGTCGCGAAAAGTGACCTTCTTGCAAGGAATAGTCCAGTTTATCACCACAGAATTAATCTTTGTTTCAAATTTTCAGATATTAGGCGCTTGAGGGACCGCATTTATTTTTCAACAAAAGATGAACAAGCAAAGGTCCGATCGGTAAAAGTTTTTGAGAAATTATGATTAGAATGTTAGATGAAAGTCCTTGGTTGAATTAATAAGATTAAAAGGTAAAAGTCTTGTGTGAAAATAATGTCCTTATTTCACGGGTTGTGTTTTAACTGGCGAAGTTCACCTTCTTCAAAAGTCACATGAGGAAAGCAGTCCGTTGTTATTAATTCTTATAGAAAATGTATGGAATGGGTGCGTGTGTGCATAAGTGTGATTTTTGGGTGCCCGCATGGCGTGTGTCATTATCATTATGGGTTTCGACCGCTTTGAAAGCGATGATTAGATGAAAACGAGAGGCATGTTCTCGCGTCGGAGCGAGAAGAGAAGGCGAAAGAAGGGAATAAGGATGGGAAGAAAGAATGTTTGATGCGTTTAAATACTTTTTGGACCGGCTCTAAAACAAGATTTCTACTGCTGATATTTTTTTTTTTTTTTTTTTGGAAAAGCGTTAAAAAGACAATCTTCTAAATTTTCTCATTGGTCGCTTGTGTCACGTGATACTGTCTTCAACTACGTCCACCAAAAATATGTTCATTTTACTTTTTGCTGTTGTAAGAAAAGCGTGTGGGTGTATTTGAAATTATGTCGTTGTTGGAAGAACTTATTTTTGTGTAAAATGCGCGGGAAAATTCGAATGAATAAACGTTCGTTTATTTGCGCGTGCGTGTGTGCGTGTGTGCGTGTGACGTCACAAGATATAATATAGTCTACTTTAACACTCACACGATAACAAATAGAAACCAAGCCAAAAGCAAACAAAAATGTCAAGATTTTATTAATTAAAAACATCAAAGTATAGGATAAAACACATTCATGTACATAATAGTATTGAAAATATAATAAACTATTAATATATATATAAAATAATTATAAGTGAAAGATAATAGAAAATCAATAATTGTTAAATATAATAGATCATTGGTTGAAAACAAAAGGAATCAGGGAATTAAGTCACAATAATAATAGTAATAAACTAAAAACACGATTAGACTAATGGGGTAGTTCTTTATTTGCCGCCCACCTCGGCAAAATGTGGCACAAGGCCGGAAAATGGGGATTCAGCAGGCTCCCCTAAAGGAAGGGCATTCCTGCAATTTAAAAAATTGCCTGAGTAACCCCGTCGGCATTCCCCGGTAGGGGCGTCTCAGGCAGTAAGCAATTAACTTACTCCACCGGGAAGCCCAGTGGCAAGGCCTGGGAGGATGAACCTCCTAGGTATAACCCAGGCGGCGTACCTCAGTCCAACAGGTGCTGGGCCGGTTCCAGGCCCCTCACCTGTTGGGCTGAGTGTCAAGTGACGAATCCTTGACGAGTACTACTACTACCCTGTCTCCCTGCAGCCGAAGCTGCTAGGAGACACATCCCCATCAGACGAACTAATGGGGGTAAATATTTATTTTATTTGACAAAAATACAAATAAAAATGTGGCACAAGGCCGAAAAAAGGGGGTGGGGGTTAATGTTGACCTAACTAACATAACGTTAACTTAACTAGACTCTTTCACCAAAATACCAAAATCACTCTGTGGACATCCTACTTTAAACCCGAAAGTTACAAATATATATACATGATGTGGGGGGTTGGGGATAAAAATCTTATTTACAAAATCGTATGAAAAATATACAATGATAAAAAGTGGTTAGTAAAAAGAACCCCCTCACTACTAATTGTGGCGGATAAAAAGTTTTGTCAGTCGAAAAGATGCAGGTCCTACGAAAGCTAACTTTATTCAAACACAACAAAAATGGCCTACATCTCTGGCAAAACAGTTTATCCGTCACCTAAGGGGCCGGGATTGGGGGTTATCGAACCAAAAGTGGGGAAAAAAAAAAAAAAAAAAAAAAAAAAACACAGGGACGCTGGGACAGGGAAAACCAAAAAAGGAGATTGGGGCGATGACAGCATGCATACTCTAGCTAAGTTAAAAATCGAACAAAAATGCCTAACTAGCCTACTCTAGGAGGTCCGATGCATGTCTATGTTTGATCAGGTTACCCAAAATCCTTAAAAAAACCTAAGCCACTCAAAAAAGAAATTCAAGACTAGCTCCATTCACTTTACACAGTCGCAAAACTTTCACCCACCTGTCGTTGAAATTCACAGGAGCGAGTTTCACCTTCTCCAGCTTAATTCGCATTTTCAATCGATATTTGAAAATGAGGACAAGCTGGGGAGCAGTGAAGGTCTCATCTCCGTAAACCTCCTTCTGTCGCGTCGTCCAAATCACGCCTCTCATAACTGCTAGTAAACACAGAAAAACATAGCGTTCTTCTTTCTTCATGGTCGGTGCCCAGTTGCAGCACGGGGAAACCGACTCCAGCACAAAAAACCGCTCGCTCAGCATGCGAACCGTGAATCCTTCAACTAACTCACACAACGGTCGAACGATGGCGCAGTGGAAGAAAGCATGATCAAGGTCTTCCTCCCATTCTCCGCATCGGACACAATTGGGTGTCTCCGTAAAACCCGCTGCGTAAAGTCTTTTGCCGACCCAGAGAGCATTTCGTATTACCAGCCAGGTGAGTGATGCCTCGTAATTATCGAAGCAGCTCGACCCAGGCGCCCAAGGCCATACTAAGCGGCACTCCTCCTTCGTAAAACCGAACTCCTTAATCTTTTCGTCTCGAACGGATCCCCTCACTAACGCCCGATATAGCGCTTTGCGAGACAACAGCTGGGTGTCAGAGAGGCTTTCTTTGACCCGTAGAAGAAATCTCAAGGCCTGCCGACACTCGCGATAGAAAGGGCACTCGTTTCGGGGCAACCTGTGTGCCTCCCCCTCAGCCGAATGCACACTCTCCAAAGCCTGAAAGGCTTTCTTAGTGTCTTCTATCCAGAAGACACCGTTTCCCTCACTTGGTGTACACATTCGATCCAGGTATATCAGCCTAAGAGTGTGTCTACGTATTTCTACACTAGGCATACCCAGACCGCCTTCAGACGGATGCAGGTAACAGACCTCCCGGGTAACCATGGCTTGCTTTCCGCGCCATAAGAACGCGAAAAGAGCCCGCACCAGATCAACTAGTGTGGTCTCCGGGAGTGGAAGTACTGATAGACGGTAAAGGATCAGGGGGTAGATATGAGAATTGCATACCTCCGCCCGACCCTTCAAAGACAGATTTCTCAAGGCCCACAAATGAGATGCGACCTTGACCGCTTCCAATACCTCCGACCAATTTTTCTCCAGCTGGAGACCGGGACCAAACCAGACGCCGAGTAGCTTGCATGGCCCATCAGCCCAACCAAAGGGTCCCTGAAGGGGCATACCCCTCCAGGCACCGATACGTAAGCCAATAGACTTAACGTAGTTAATTATGGCCCCTGTGACCTTGGCATACCGACTTGTTTCTATGTCAACGACTCTAATCTCGGCACTGCTCGTTACAAGCACAGTCACGTCGTCAGCATAGGCGGTATACTTTACCGGGGTAGAGCCACCTGGCAAAGTAATCCCGCGAAGGACCGGATTCACCCGAAGCTGGCGCAAAAATGGCTCAAGCGCCAGCACATATAACATTGGGGATAACGGACAACCTTGACGGATCGATCTTGTTAACATGAAGGGTTTCGACCTCACCCCATTCACTTCAACCATAGCACCGGGGTTGGCATACAAGAGGCAAATCCAAGAGCGAAACTGGGGACCAAACCCAGCCGAGCGAAGAACAGCCTCTAGGTAATGATGGTCTACTCTGTCGAATGCTTTAGACTGATCTAAATTAATCAGCGCGGCTTCTGTGTCGACTTTTTCTACAATCAAGCGTATCGTGTGCAAATTATCTTGAATCGTCCGGCCCTTAACAGAACAAGTCTGTTCGGGACTTATTAGATGGTGTAAGACAATCTGCAGACGATTTGCTAAGATCTTGGCCAAAATCTTTAACTCTGTGTTTAACATCGTTAAGGGCCGGAAATTACCTATCCCATCCCCTCCATTTTTATCTTTGCGTAACAATTTAATGATCCCCCTGGTAAAGTACTGAGGTATGCACCCGTTCCTATACCAGGAGTTAAAAAGTACGGTCAGCAAAGGAATAAAAATGGGCGACAGCCTCAAATACACCTCGTAGGGCAGACCATCTATCCCAGGGGTCCTGTCTAGCACGACCTGTTTCAAGGCCTCAATGACTTCTTCCTCTTTTATGCTACCTTCACACCTAGCTGCTTCGGTCGCCTCCAGGCGAGAAAAGTCGGCTAAATAGGTGTCAAACTGTTCAATAGTCAGACCGGGCTCCTTGGTAAAAAGCTCCTGAAAATGAGTCCGAAAACCCTCCAAGATTCCGTCGTTTGAAGTTACGGTTCGTCCGTCCGGCAATGTGACACTGGCGATGTGTCGATCTGCAGAACGTCGAAACTCCTCCGCACGCAGTGACGCGGCCATGTTTGTTGCCTCGTTTGGCGCTCTTTTTAATCTAGCCCTAACTAATAATCCCTGGTCCTCCCTGTTATCCAAGGAGTCCAGTTCAACCTTAACTATAGTATAGCTAGCACTATCCCCCTCCTCCGCTGCCCTTTCTAATCTATCTTCTAGCGCCGCTTTCGCTGCTCTAGAACTACGGTTGAGCCGGCGACTAAAATCAGCAGCGAAGGACCTAATGACTTTTTTAAGGTTGCCCCACCACTTATTCCCGATGATAGCCCCCGTCAATTCCCTCTGTATTGTTAGTAGAAGCTGTTCCCGGAAGTCCTTCACATCGAACAACGACGTGTTGAACTTCCAGTAACTAGCCATCCTAGGTTTAACACTATCTAAGTTTACTCGAACCCGGACAAGCCTATGGTCCGAATAAACTATACTATGAAAACTTGGACAGTCTAAAAGCCCTAGGTCGACTCTCCTAACTAAGAACCGATCGATGTAACTCGAAAGCTGCACCGGATCGGAGCCGCGTCTACCTGTCCAAGTCCATGCTAAATCCCCGGGTTTTTCGTTCCGAAATTTATCGACAAGATCAAACTTGTCGACAAAGTCTCAAAACGCTTTAGCATCCCGGTTCTGGTTAGTATCCCTTGTGGTATTAACCCCACGATCTAACTCGGGATCCAGGACCGCGTTCCAGTCTCCCGCTAAAACTAACCGGCGAGACGAATTCATGAAAGGCTCGATTCGCCGAAAAAAGGAAACTAGCTCAGTACGGTTATTGGGCGCATAAACCCCAATAAAACGAAATGCCACATCCTTTACGGTAACATCCAGAACGAGCAATCTTCCCTCTGGATCTGCATAAATAGGGTCACACGATGCATCAAGAGTGCGCTTAACTAGCCAGGTAACCCCCCTTGCGTGGGTATCATAATGTGCTGAGTAGAGCTGAAAGTCTCTAAGGAGCACATCCTGATAGTCACTTGGAATAAAGTGAGTCTCCTGTAGACAACATACATCCACACCAAGGCGTTGAAGGTCGCGTGCAACTCGAAGTTTACGAGAGGCGTCCCTCAACCCTCGGACATTTAAACTAGCTAATCTTAAAGAAGCCATCCCGAGCTACTTAGGGTTGGGAATCCTGATCAAACATAGACGGTGTCAAGACACCGACAGCTGTCCCCATGGATCCAGTGGTCATCTCAGTGGTGATTGACCCGTCAGGGGACAAACCGCCCATGTCAAGAGGAAAGGTTAGTTTAATGGCCCTATACAATGATGGATGCATTTTGATAGGGACCCGTCCAATACATGATTCTTTCATTTTTTGTATGTCGTTATCATTAAAAAAAACGGCTGGAGGAAACAAATTAAAAGTGCTATTTGCTTCCTCCATCATTGTCCACACTCCACTGGCCTCTGCTCTGGGCCTTACTACAGTCAATAATCTTGAGGCTTTGGGGAAGTTTTCGGGGTTAGTGGTATCCTTTTTCTTTATATTTTTTAAGGCTAGCAAATTTTTATATTCCTTGTTCTTGTGTGCCTTCATCACAGTTTCTCTTTCGGTTGAGATTTGACAAACTGCTTTGCCTGTAAAAAAAAGGGGAGATTTTTTTTTTCGGGATTCTCTCTCGGAAGAGGGGCTCCTTTGCCTTTTTTTATCTGTCGGAGTGGGAGGGGGCATATCTGTTTTCATGGGAGAAGGGGGAGGAGTGCTTTGAGGCGTGTTAGCAGGAGTGCAGAAGGGGGAAGGTCTAGGGCTTCTCTTTTTGGGAGGAGCGCCTAGAGAGGTCATATTTTTCCCTCTAGTCGGGGGTGTAGAAACTATTGGGGCTGGAATTTTTTGGGGGGAACGTTTTTCTTTTGGGTTAGGTTTCTCCGGGAACAGGGACTCTGGGAAGGGAACGTGTATTTTTTCTTTTCGTTTTTCATCGAGAGATTCTTTTAATTTTAGTAGTTCTTTATATTTATTCCCTCCGGGATCTTTGCTCGAACGTATTTCAACTTTTTGTTCCTTTGTTAAGGATTTTGCATAGGTTGGTGATGCTGCTTTTCTGATTGGTACGGTTTTCCATTCACCTTTCTCTGGTGATGCAGCTTCGGTGTTATAAACTGCTTCGGTTTCGTCAGTTGATAGACTGGGAGGATTAGTTTTATCTGTCGGTTCTGGTATTTTAAATCCAGGTTGTGCGCCCGGCTCTAAATGTGGCAATACCCGATTTTTTGGGTTTCTCGTCGTTGTTTGCTTCTTGGGGCACGTATACGTTAAGTGCCCCACTTCTCCGCATATCCAGCAAGCCGGACGCCTTCCTGCCACTACTATAGGTAGTTTCTCCTCCTGTGCCTCGATGTAGTATGGTATCTTATAGTATGCCTCCTTATTCAGCAAAATATCAAACGACCAGACACCATTGTACTGGTCGACGTTTACTCCAGAGATGTCTCCGTATTGCAGTAAATACGCCGCCAAATATTCCCCTGGTATTACACCTGGGACTTCGAATATGGAAATGGTTGTCCGTCTCCGTCCCAGGTATTCCATCCTCAGAATGTATTCTGGAGTGATGATTTCGTTTTTCGAGAGCTTAATACAATCTTCTGGAGATTTAAATAGGGCTGCCCAGGTGTTGTAGCCCTTTGTCTTGGTTATCCTTTCCGCTCTCATTCCCACAGTCGCAATTAACTTTGTCACGGTGTCTTTGGTCGATCTAATCAGCTTCTTGGTTTTTCTGTCGATGACAAAAAGTGAAATTGTCTTTTTGGCAAATTCATCCATCCGTAGTTGTTCCACCTTGATGCCATTCGTGGTGACATGCTCTATGCATTTCTTGGCTTCTTCAAGAAACGATTCTACGTCTATTTTTACTGCTGGCGGCTTCTTCCAGACTGCATTCTCCTCTTCTTGCTTTTCCTTGACAGGTTCCGACGGCTCACAGTTGGCAGATGCCATGGCCGACGGGAAATGAGAGAAAAAAAACGCGAAGATCCGGGACTTAAAAAGGTAACAACGGGGGAAGAGAAGAAAGAGGAATAACAAATTTAACAATATATAACAATAATAATAACAATAATAATAACAGTATCAGCGCAATGAATATCGTATACAACCAAAAGACGAACTAATGGGGGTATGAGACGAATGGATTCGCCAATCATTTTTATAAACACCGGCTGTGCTAAACAACCAATGAAAACGTTTCAAAATTATTATAAAAATTGTCGAATTTTGGATTCAATCAGTTCGCCGTTAACTACGCCACGGACCACATTTGATTCTTGGCCGCCATCTTGGTTACTGATCTGAACTACGCCGCCATCTTTGTTCAACACAAAGTCTCAAAACTTAACAGGTTATGGACCCAGCCATCGTCTTTTCTTTGACGGATCGGAATCTAAATTCGAATTGTGACAGGTAAAATTTCTGGGATATCTAAGGATCCAAAAACTACACAAAGTCATACAATCTCCAACAGAGAATCCAAACGACCCCGAATTTCCAGGACGATAAAAATATTAAACATATATAGCACTCCGAGGGATCGCTCTTTCAGATTGTACCGGTTTTGATCCGGTTGATTCGGCTAACGTAAGTTTTTTAGTGAAAACACACAAACCGACGTTTGAGATTTATATAATAGACAAGCATGGCTACCCGGCGTTACTCAGGTGGACATAAAGTTCAGTTTGGACAGAGCTGCTATTATAACGAGGTGTCATTTTGTTTTATTCCTTTTGGGGGGGGGCAGAGAGATTTAATTTCACTTAAACTTTTTTCCCTCTCCAACATATATTTCTTGAAGCTAGTACTTTATGGAGAATAGACACATAGTGTTTCTCATTTTCAAAATGTTGGGTTTTTATTGGCAACAACTTGCGTAGATTTTTATCGGCCCAATGTCGGCTTATAAGTATATAATTGTTCATTAATTATAGTTTTACACAACAGGCAAGTTCATCAGCGCACGGAAAAACAATTTTTCAACGTTTCTACATCTTATGAACAATATTCTATTAATAGGCAGATATTCCCTTTTTTTATGTTGATAGTTTGTTTGGCGCACTACATATATCTTACGTACAAAAAAGTAAATACTTGCCATGTTAATATGTGAAAACTTTGAAAATGTGTTTTTTATATGTGCTGATGAGCTCATCGAGAAAAGTCTAACAATTTGAAAATGAGCAATAATATGAGTGTCTGTTTCGCGTAAAGTAATTTTAAGAAATATTTATAGCTCTAGTATTGCATTATTGAGCTATGTACATGAGAAATTTGTGTTATTTATTCATATGTAATTATATCCCAAATAGTATAATTGTATATGTATACTAGTGTGGAACTGGCTTTGTCCGGTCATAAAATACGCTTAAGTATGATAGTTTAGTTTGTGCAAATTCCGTATATATTATTATAGTGTCGTGATTTTAAAAGTAAAGTGTTTGTGTGTTATCAGCTAAAATCGAAAAAACAAAACTCCAACACTCAAAGCTGGTGACGTTACCACTGTACTAACGTGACACGCATATGAACTGGTTAAAAATAAACTAAAATCAATGTACAGAATGTATAGCGATTTTTTTTTCAATTTTTACCCGTTTTTTTTTTTTTTTTTTTTTTGACCCCTTAAAAACTTATCCAACTTAAGACCCATATAAGAACGGTCCATAAAAATCCAATCATTTGAGGCCCCTAGCTCCACTCTGTAACTTTTAGTTTCGGAAGAGATAAAGTTTGAAAATATGGAGACACAGGCAGGCAGACATAGTGAGCTTTATAAATTAGATATATATTGGGTTCTTTCAAGTTCGGTAACCCGATGTTGACAAAGGTTTTGCTCGGAGCTGTCAACAACAAAATGAAACGAATTAAAAAAAGTTTCTTTTTAAATTTTAATTTTTAATTTATTTTTTTAAATAAGCAGATGAACAGAAAAATCGATAACCCAACATTTTTGTACTTTTACTTATTTACCAAAAATTCAGTTTACTTATTAAAAAAAAAAAAATTCAATTCGAAAAAAGAATAAAGAAATTTTTTTTTTTTTTTAAATTTTGCAGCTGACAGAACTTGATTGGTTGGTTGTTTTTGTTTTACGGCATATCAACCCTTTTCGGGTTATTTAATGCCGAATCCAAAGATTTTGAAGAAAAATTTTTTAATAGAATATATTTGTTTTCAAGTCGGTTTCTATTTAACCCATAGTTGGAACCCTAACAGGTACTACCGCTGCGGGTCAGAGTGGACCTGGGAGCAATGGTAATTAAAGGGTGGCTCCACACTCCCCAAAGCCCACAAGCTGGGGCCTCACCACTGGATATAGTTTAAGGTCATATCCAGGACCCCCATTGAGGGACTTTTACCCTCTGCAGGGGGGCAGTCGGTGTATTCTAATGCCCCACCGACAGGGCCATGACAGAACTTGAAGATAAACTAAGAAATATATATAGTTTATTTGTTCGTTCCATTTTCTTGGAAACTACTTGTCCGATCTTGTTGGGATTTTCCCAACTGTGGGTGGTGACACAAATGAAAATTGTTATAAAGAAAATTGGGGTTTGTATTACTGTACACATAGATTCGAAAAAGTTGTCAAAAAACAAATATATAACAAATAAATGTTATCAAAGGCAAGATAAGTTACTTTTCTACCAAACTGGATATAATTTTAGTGTTTTTATTCAATTTAACATGTTTATTCAGCTCGAAAACCATACAGTGTTTAGCGATGTATTGGAAAATTCAAGATGGCGGCCGATTCTCTCTTTAACACGGTAAGTTTGGAAAAAGGTGTAATAAATAATAAACTAGACAAAATACTATTAGAAATTCGCTCAATATATGTTACCGTGACATAACTTGACATATATTCGGTGGTTTTTAATAGTATTTTGTCTAGTTTATTATTTATAACACCTTTTCCTGAACTTACCATGTTAAAGAGAGAATCGGTCGCCATCTTGAATTTTCCAATTGTTATAAAGAAAATTGTATCGATAAGAAAAAGGAGGAAATAAGCATGTAGGGATTCGTCTTTTTAACGATGTTCGTTTCATGTGGTAAAAAAAAGGAAGCCTTGAATTCTTTGGTGCTGCAATTTCTGTTGAAACTCCTCACACGTGTAGCAGCCACAGGCAGAAGCTACTTCTTACAACTTTTGAAATCCATTTCCTCCTGGCTTGTCCAATCACAAGCTAGCTCTCAGTCGCGTGACAGTATATAAAAGGCAAGATCATTAATCCTCTTTCTCGTTTGTCTGCCCGACAGCAAACATCGCCGGGGGGGGGTCTTTGGCCCCCAGGCTGAACATGAGTACTACGAGCTAGCTATGGCTCTTTTCAAACTCCCACTTGTTTCCACGTGCGGTACCCAAACGAACATTCTTTATCACGCTAAAGAACATACATCAATACAACTCACACTCACGCACGACAACACGTCAACGCACTGAAGACTTTGCTCTTTCTTTCTCTTTTAACTGGCTTCCTTTGTCCCAGCAACTACTAGCTATAAACACGTGCGCGCACGAACACTTAACTATTCTCTCCTTCAACCAACCGGCATGATATTAAATCTATCTTCACACGAGAACACTTCAACCTACTAATCCGTTTCTCTCTCGTACTCTTCTACAAACGCCACTGACGAAAATGACAAATAAAGTTGTTTATTAATATAGAATGAAGCTCCATTTCGTCGTTGTCTCATTTCTATACACGTCTCTGGTATGAATGGCGAAGAAAGCTGACAAATATGTGTTGTCTTCGATGTCTGACCAGGAAAAGGCGTAGAGAATTCGAAATAACCGCTCTCCGGGGGGGGGGTAAGAGGAATCTAAAAGGGAAGCCTGCCATTGGTTGTTTTTCCATCCAATCACAGGGCACCACGTTAGTGACTCCTTAATAATTTCGATATTCTGGCTAAAATTTTGCGTGGGCATTTGCTATAAGGTGCAGCGAACTAAGTATTATAACATCCGTCACCATAATATCAGATTCACTCTCACGAATTTCCATTAAAAACGAGTAAAAATTATAGCCCGTTGACTTGAAATAAGTGTTTTATCGGCTCACTTTCATAAGCAGTTTTTGACCTTAATTTGACCTTTCATGACCTTTATGGTTGAGGCGGGTCAACTTTATGACACTTCTTCGTTTGCATGATGAATTGAGTTGAACACTAAACTGCAATTTTATTGTTTTTTGGCAGCCAAATACTTCATTTTAGTCGTGTTAGTCGATAGATTTCCATTGGGATTAATTTGGTGAGTTTTCGCAAATTTAATTGTCGTAAAAAAAGTTGTTGTTTTTTTTGAAGGACGTGTAGAAGAATGTTTTATGTGTATTTGGCAGACTAAACTGAAACATACTTCAATTAATAAAGAAAATGTTATGAAGTATTT
Organism: Euprymna scolopes; assembly: GCF_053919585.1. Lineage (NCBI taxonomy): Eukaryota > Metazoa > Mollusca > Cephalopoda > Sepiida > Sepiolidae > Euprymna > Euprymna scolopes. The sequence continues at coordinate 6,946,429 of NC_136492.1, read as the reverse complement.
TATAGAAACAAACTAGTCATTGCCTGGTAAGGTTTTTATTCGTGACTTTTGTTTTAAAACGGTTTAGTTTCCTTTCTTTTTTCTTATTTTTTATTTTCATTATCTAAATTTTGTTTATAACAAAGGTAAGTAACACAGGTTTAGTGAATAGAGTTGCGTTATTTATTTTTTTTTTAAATAGCGTTGGTATAAATCCGGTCAAAGTATTTTCCAAAAGGAATTAAATCGAATTAAATTTTATTCCTCAGAACATGCTGCAACGATCCACGTAGAGAACTAATAAACCAGAATTAACTATTGATTTTGTTGTAAGAAAATTATCAATGACAAAAATCCAGAAACAAACTGATTTGCTTTATATATATATATATATATATATATATATATATATATATATATATATATATCCCCAAAACCTCTGGCCTTGATGGTGGAGGAGACAAAAACTTGCGGTCATGGTTTCAAATGATTTGGAATAACAGCAAGGGGAGACTTGATTCCAAATGTTTTTCATGTTATATCTTCCCTCTTTTAAAAATGGGGTACGACTATGAATATCTCCAGTATCAAATAATCCTTATACACTGTAAAATTTACTTTTATGTATGAAAACCAAACAAGGGAGATACAACATAAGAGAAATATTTGGAATCAAGTCTCCCCTTGCTGTTATTTCAGGTCATTTGAAACTAGCATAGTAGTTTTGGTCTCCTCTCCATCAAGGCCAGAGGTTTTGGGGGAAAATCAGATATTTTGTAATTCATATGCAAAACTAGGAAAACAAATGACTATGATTGAAGTACTAGGAAAGGTGCAGTATCTTTCCATCCACAAAAAAATCCTTGAAAATTACCACTTTTAAAGGTTTCCGAGGGTGCTGAAAATGAAAATAACAGTAAACATCCCAGGAAATAAGTAGTTTCCAAGATATCCGAAATTATAAAGTGGGGGATCACTTTTCTATATTAATTTTACGTAAAATGAACATCCACTTTATAACCAAGGTGGCTATAAAGTGGGTTCTCATTTTACGTTAAATTAATATAGAAAAAAGACCCCCACTTTTTGAAACAGTAATGTGCGATGATTCTTTAATTCTGATCAATACTTGCTAAATTCTGATCCGTAGTTGCAGAGATTTCGAACTTATAAAATTTCCCCCAAATGTGGTATAGCTATATATGGATATATCTATATTCGTCACCAAATTAGATATTGAAATGTTCATATCTTTGGTTCTATGCGACAGAACTACATGAAAATTTGCAGACTTTTTGGAGATTATAAAACTATTCTGTGGCTAAAAGTTTGACAATTAGTAAAAAAGAACCTATATTTTCAAACTTATTGAGTTGGTACAAAAATAATGTCGTTTTTTGACATAAGGTTGAACATCAAAAAACATTACTTTTGCACCAAACTAATAATAAAATATGCCCAAATTTGTGTGTCTGTTTGTCTGTCCTGGCAGACTAGCTTCAGTTTTGCTGCTTTGGGATGACTTTTGCTTAGGGCTCTTTTTGCTTTATTTCCCCTGTGGCCTGACAAGGTCACTAATATACTCTGTTGAGCGTCCAGTCCAACCGCCCTTACTTGAATCTTGGCCTCCAAAAACACGGTTTTACGTAAATCGCAATAATTTCAACAGTCGCGCGAGATGGTTTATTTACCATGGGTTCCCGATTTCAAATCTCGTTAGATTCAGCCACTCTGATGAGTCGTAGACGACGAAACGCGTGTCAGTAGATAATTATATTTTAAAAACAATACATATGCCGCTCCCCGTTTGGTGGTACACAATTGGTCAAAGGGGAAATTATTGCCACCTCGCAATTAGGTAAAAATGCACGCTCATATAAATAATTGAATTCGTTCAAAAAATATTGCAAATAAAAAATAACCTTTTGTTTATTTATATATATATATATATATATATATATATATATATATATATATATATATATTCCATTGGACAGTTAAAGGCGCGTTTCTTCATTTTTATTTACTGTTTAATTTTTAATTTTTCTTTTATGTGTATACTAGCGGGGGTACCCGGCGTTGCCCGAGTGTTTGTTTCCGGGACGGGGGGGGGGAGTTTTAAAAAATGTTATGGTAGGTAAGTAGGAAGGATCAAACCCGGAGCCATGAGTAAAAGTAGGAAAATAAAGCGTGAAAAAAAAAAAAAAATCTGCAACGTTAACAGTTCGGCCACCAAGAAAAGTCCATTCCAGTTGTTTAGGAAAAAAAAAAAAAAACGACTACGGTAGGTCGGCGCGAACGTGAAAATATAATGTGAATTGTCCAGCACGCTAACCACTACGCCACAGAGCACTGCAGCTTAGTTTAGTGATTTTAAATAACTTCACATGAAAGAACTACGAAGCCAAACCGGTGTTCTCTTCTCAACTGTTCCTTGTGAACGATCCCCAAACGGTGTTAAGTGGTGGCAGGGGGAGGAGGAATTTATTAGAGAGAAAATATTTTACCACTTCCATTGATCTTAACCGATTTTGGCCGTGACTTCTCAGCAGAAAAAGTATAGAAATCTAAGATTATCGAGGAATTTGAGAAATAATAAGCCTATAACACACCTCGGATATTGTTCTGCCGTTTGTGCATATTATATTTGCATGAAATATCTTGATTTTTAATCCTATTAATGTCAAAATCAGACGGGAAAAAATGAGTTCATTTTATTTATGTGTATATGTACTTACGTGTATATATTTAAAACTGACGTGGCACCTTTTCATTGGCTATTTCTCCTCCTCCTTCCTTTTTCATTCCCCTCTTTCCCCGTGTATGCTCATCACTTTCACTACACTGATGAAGGATCGGTCGAAAATTATGTACCTGTAAAAGTTTTTAAATTTCTTTTCATAATATTATTTTGTATTCCTGCACGTCACCAATAGAAAACGAATAAAGAAAAGTTATAAGCTTTTATACTTTTCGTATTCTTTTTTATACATTTCCATTCATATATATATACACACATATATATATATATAAATTTTCCTAGAATTGTCCGATCCGATTTAAAAACTTGCGAATGTTAACATTTAAATAATGGTATTTAATATTCCATTTATCAAATCTTTATTCATATTTTTACTTGCTTTTTAATGTATCTCTTGACACTTGTTTCGTGCAGAAACAAATAATCAAGAATAATCAATACCAGAATCTTTCGTTCATCTACAAATTTTTTCTATGCAATTCTCGCATAAAAAGGAATTATAAGATCCAAATAGACTTCGTGGCTTAGTGGGGGGCACGTCCTTTTCTCTTCCCTGCAACCTCTCTCCCACAGAAGAGACGTTGCGAGACTGTCTTTGTTTTATCCTTATTTCCATGGCATGTGCTCGTCTGAGCTCTAATCTCTGGTCCCCCTCGCCAATTTTTCACGATAAACACCCGTCTAGCTGAAACCGCTGTCAAAAATTTTCCCCACTCTTTATCTGCGCCAAAATCAAAACGTAGATTCCATGAACAAAGTTTCTTTTTTAGAAGTGCACGCCTGTGGAACTCTCTCCCGTTTGCCTGTTTCCCACCTGACTACAACTTGGATGTCTTCAAGTCCAACATAAACAAATTCCTGATGAACCGCCCCCCCCTTAAGTAAGACACTTTATCAAATCTCCAATACTAACGATTACTACGACACTATCCCATTCATTACTGTACACGCAATAACCTTTATCCCTGAGTGGCTTCCGGGCCTTGATAAGTGGTGACCTCCATGTAAAAAAAAAATCAACCGGCTATTTTCTATCGCTTTGTATAAAAGGTGTTTTGTTTCGTTTTTTTTTCTCCGGAAGTGATATGGATATCTTCTGATGAACTAAATATAAGAACTAGGCAATAATTATTTTGAATTAATTTTGAATAAAATTTTTCTAGTTTACCATAGCCTCGGTCTTACCTTACACATTAAACCGTTTAATTATATGAAACCGCTTAATAATAATTCTGTTAGTAAAAAGTATTAAGTGGGTATTATATATCCATATAAGCTTGCCTTTTTAAAACGTCATACTTTTAGTTGTATAGTTTGTTCGGAATGTGAACTTACATCTTCAGTTCCTCGCGAATAATTATCTGTACAGTTCCCACACTGACATCAATCTGTGCACTTATTGGCTCTATAGACACACGACGGTCCTTATCCATGAAATTCTTTATTTGGCCAATCAACTCTGGTGTTCTGACTTCCTTACTCCTCCCACACCTCATCATCCCTCACAGACTCTCTGCCTTCCTTGAATCTCTTATGCCACTCAGAAACTGGTTCTCGATTCATGCAAGATGGTCCAACAGCAATCTGAAGCATTCCATACATTTCTGTTGCATTTCTTCCAATCTGAAAACAGAATTTTATTGCATATCGTTCTTCTAAATTGTCCTCGCGTCCGGATTGCGCTTTTGAAATTCATCAACTGTTACAATCAGGCTTTAGTAGGGCGTATACCAATTCTTGTTGTATCTGTTCATTTGAAATCATAAAGATTGCTGTGTGTGTGTGTGTGTGTGTGTGTGTGTGTGTGTGTGTGTACCGTTTGTTGTGATATGGTGGTCTAGGTGTGTCAGAAATTTCGTGAAAAATATTGAATAATTCCACCCTGTCTTTCCAAGCTCATAACTACTCGAAAAATGTAATTCAAGCACTATTTTTTTTTTCAATTAAAGGGACAAGGACCAAGGTTTCATTTAAAAAAAAACAAAAAAAAAACAATGTGGTTTTTAAAAAAAAGGTTTTAAACTTCGGACTTTACAGGTAAATTTCTAAAAAAAAACACTACTTTTTGTTTTAAATTAGAATATATTATTTATTGATCTTTTATCTTCAATTTGTGATATATAAAAAACTTTGGTGAGGAAATTATTTACTTTTTAATAGACACTTGAAAATGGAGGGGGGCGTGAATTAAAAAAAAAACGTTTGTCTAAAATATTATATTCGGTTTATTGGAAAGAGCATAAAATTTCATATTGACCCTGAAAATATCGTAAAAATAGAATCAATCGAAAAATTTTGATAGATTTTTAAAGTTTAAAAATTTTTAAATACTGAGCTCGTAAAATTCAATTAATTTCATTACTGTTTTTAAAAAAGTATATATTTCTATTACTTTTCAAACAATTTTAATAGTTTATTTTTGAAAATCCATAAAGAAAATAAACAACCCACCTTTAAAAGAAATTACGAGTTTTTTATATTTTATTCGCAGTTTCGTGTTAGGGGTGTCAAAAATTCCTACAAAAATTCTGATACACTTAATAGGGGTCCTACATTATTATGCTAAAACTGAAAGATAAACTAGCTCATTAGAAGACGCCAACAAGGTTGGAATTTAAAGAAACTTCATAAGTAACCGTGAACATGTTATTTTGGCGATAGTTTAGAGTAAGTAACAGGGTGGGGGGGGTAAAAAATGGCGCTCGACTTCCTATATTTCAAAAGCAAATAAGGTTTTATGGCTAACATAAAGTATTATTGTGATTTAAAATTTTTGTCGCAACAAATTGGCCTTTGGTTGGGAGCAAAGTCTAGTATCTGTTTACCTTCTACACTTCACCTTTTCTGTCTTTGCTCGGTGAAAATGAGGTCCTTCTAGACTGAGACAATTTACATTTTTGTTTAAAACTAGTGTGCCTCTATTGGGGAACTGAGTTGTTCCCACATCTAAAACTTGCAGGGAGGAAAATGAATATGAATAAGACGATTTTTTTGTTACTCCAACCTCTTTTGTTTTTGCTTTGTTTGTTTGTTCGTTTGTTTGGTTGTTTGTTCGTTTGTTTGTTTTTTTTTGTTTGTTTTTTGTTTGTTTGTTTTGTTTGTTTGATTTTTGTTTTTGTTCTTTTTTATTTTGTTTTTCTTATGAGGCCAGAATTTTATTAGGTTTCGGAGATAAAACCCCCTTTTTCAAGTGTTATATATATAAAATTGAGAATGTGTGTGTGAAACGAATTTGTGATCAACAAACTTGAAATTTGGTATATAGGATGTGGAAAACTTTTTAATCGGTTTTCATCCAGAAAAAGGAGGCTGCTAAGAGGTAAAAAAGGTAAGAGGTAAAAAAATAATTTAAAAAAAAAGGGTACGTGGGAATCGACAGATTTTTATCTGTTTCTCAATCGTCTCACGACTACGCATGTGCGAATCGTTGGTAATAAGTAAGTTTGAAAACACTTTTTAAAGATCGTGTCAAGCTGGCCTAATAGTAATCGTACTTGACTCACTGTCTTTAAGTTTTGGGTTCGATCTCAGCTCGAGTATTTTTAATTTTTTTTTTTTTTTTTTTTTTTACTTAAAAGAAGTAAACTGATAAACAAAAAACAATACTTTGGGATTGTCGGACTTCTTCATCTTGGTTGTTATTGGCACAACATTCCTCAGTTCGATACAAAACCCCTGACGAATGCTGGAGGACAAAACGGCCGAAACGTTGTGACAATAACAACCAAGATGAGGAAGTCAGTCCGACAATCTCAATCAATGAAAACACCTCATCTAAAAAATACAGACAAAAAACAATACGTTTCCGGTTTTTTGTTCGTTTGTTTGTTTGTCTGTTTTTTTTTTTTTTTTTGTTTTTTTTTGTTTTTTTGTTTTTTTAAAGGAATTTAATGTGAAGTTTAATACTGAGCAACGCCGGGTACATTTTCTAGTATAAAAGATTTCTGATTTAATTTTATTGCCCATTCCTTTAGATTCATTGTTCTTTTTATATATTTATGAATCTACTTGATCGGAAGCTTACATCCTTAAAAAATGAGATTTTTCGCTTTTGTGTTCACTTTCATGACCTTTAAGTTTGACCTAGGTCATTATGACATAATCTACGCTACAGTAATGCTGTAAGCCATTGTATGCGATTACTTCGGTTCGGCTGAATCAATTCGTTGTTTCTTAATCTCTTGTGAAGAAACAGGGACAGCCACTTCGCTTTATTTTCATAAAAATCACCTTTCGGTTCTTTTACCCCCACCCCCTCAAGTGTTGTGTCCCCTGGCAGCAGATGCAATTATGTAAAATGAATTTTTCTTTTTTCTACGTGACCAGTTACTTTTGTGTTAACATTTTCTATGATTGTCCTAAATCAACGGTTATATATATATATATATATATATATATATATATATATATATATATATATATATATATATAATAAGGGAGTAGTCACCAACAATGTGTATTTTTTAACATTATTATTCCGTGTCTTGGTTTTTCATTGAGAATTATGTTTGGATCATTGTAATAATGTTTTTAAATCATTGAAATCGTTTTTACGCGTTTCAGACGTTCTGTGAAGCGTCCTCGTCAGAAATTGATAAAACGGTAATAAAATAACTATATATTTGCTCTGCAATAGTATTGAGCACTTTCTTCAGGTTTTTACTAATTACTATTTTTGCTATATAATTCGATTTAGGTAAATAAAATTACTATGAGTCGCTACAATAAATTTACTGTTTCACTCTAAAAACGTCATCAGACGACAATAAAACTCCATTTTTACTCGAGGCCAGTCTTTTAATCGAGGCTTATTGTCGCCTGAGGGTATCTTTTTAAACTGAAACAGTAAATTTATTGTAGCGACTAATGGTAATTTTGTTTACCTAAATTGTTTGTGTGTGTGTGTGTGTGTGTGTGTGTGTGTGTGTGTGTGTGTGTGTGTGTGTGTGTGTGATTGAGCAAAGGTCATGTTTCATCCAAGAGTGACGGGTTTCTTCTACAACAGAACGAAAAGACAAATAGATAGGTATGCAGATAGAAAGAAAAATAGCCAAATAGATGGCTGTATAGAGAGACAGACAGATTGACAGATAGACACTGTGTTTACTTAAATTGAATAAAATATCTTGCTTTTTTGAGCACTATCAACAACCTCGTTGGAATTCGATGGCGTTTACTTTGGGATATTTTTTTAACTTGTTGATATTTATAACTTTTTAGTCTTTCTTTCTCATAAAATCTTTTTTGGATCCGATACATTAAATCCATTGTCTTTCTGCTTTTCGTCAAATCGGTTCTTCCTATCGCTCTAAACACTTCCTTATGTTTTGAGTATCGTTTGTTATACTTTGGCTGGTGAATCTGCGTCCCATTTGATAAATTGCACAAACGTATCTGCAATTTAATTGACTCTACCCTTTCTTCTTCGTTGCAATCTCTCTTTCACGGACGTGATGTTGCTAGTCTCAGTCTGTTCTACAAATACTTAATTAGCCGTAAATTATAATTAAAGTCTCCCATCTATTACACTAAATGTGAATCAATCCACGTTTGTTTCCCTAACGCATATATATATATATATATATATATATATATATATATATATATATATATATATATATACAATGAAGCTAGCAAAGAAAATATATTTAACAAAGCAAACCTATCACGATAGATGAAGTTCAACACTGTTAAGAGTAGCAATTAAATATATTAAATAAAAGGTTAGGAATAAAAGTTACATATTGATCTAATGATATAATAAATCTACAAGGAAAAGATAAGATAGAACAAAACCTTTTTAGACTATGGCATTCCGAAGCTAGATGCTTCTCATCAGAAGAAAAGATCTAGTATTATATATGTTGTGAGAGTGAAACTTACCTGCATCATGGACTCTTCAAGTACTATATCGCGATGTGAGATAACGCTCTCGGGTTCTAGTATCGTAATACCGAAGAATAAACAGGAGTACTTTCATTTTTAAAATTAAAAAAAATATATATTATTTTTATAATTTAATAAACGGATATTTCTCTCATAAAATTTCAAATAAAATCTTTTATTTTTTTTAATGTTGTTATTTAAAGTGCAAATAAAGATTAATTGCGTTTTTTTTTTTCATCTATAATTTTGTTAATTTTTTATTGTATACTTTTTAATGTTTTTTCTTATATTTTAGTTCAGTAAATCGCTTCACAATAGTGTTGCGATAACAAAACTTACTTGCATCATAAACTCCTCCAGTACTCTATTACTCTCTCACACAGACGTGATGTTGCTAGTCTCAGCGTTTTTCTACAAATACAGAAAATATCTCACTAATGATGCAATTCTACAAATACAGAAGATATCTCACTAATGATGCAATTCTCTATCTATATAAGAGCCAATTACATCCAAGATGGAGTACTGCTGCCACATCTGGGAAAGAGCTGCTGTTTTTACAGCCTATCCTGCCTTGACAGAGTACAAAATAGACTTCGTGGCTTAGTGGGAGATGCCCTTTTCTCTTCTCTGCAACCTCTTTCCCACAGAAGAGACGTAGCGAGCCTGTCTTTGTTCTATCGTAATTTCCATGGCAAGTGCTCGTCTGAGCGCCATTCTCTTGTCCCCCCTAGCCAATCTTTAAAAAAAAACACCCGACTAGCTGAAACCACCGTTCCCCCTTCCTTATCTGTGCCTAAATCAAAACGTAGATTCCACGAACAAAGCTTCTTTCTTAGAACTGCACGCCTGTAGAACTCTGTTCCGCTTGCCTTTTTCCCTCCCGACTTCAACCTGGATGTCTTCAAGTCCAACACAAACAAATTCCTGACAAACCGCCCCCTTAGTAATGACACCTTATCAATTCTCCAATATTATTACTACACTATCCCATTGATTACTGTACACACAATAACCCTTATCCCCGAGTGGCCATTGGGCCTTGATAAGTGGTGAACTCCATGTAAAAAAAAACTATGAAAGCATGTGTTCCTCAAAATTGTCCGATCTATTCCCTGCTTCATTTGTTCCAGCTCGTTTGCATCGTTTTTTTACTACCCCATTCTAATACTGCTTCCTATTACAGTAACTTCTTTCCAAAGACGACAAGGTTGTGGAACTCTCTTCCTGCTCACTGTTTTCCTTCTACCTACACTCTTGCTCTTTTCGAAACTAAAGTAAATACACACCTTCTGTCTTTACAATAATTAGCTTTCGTTCTCGATAACTCCTTACATCAAGTGGCTTTGTGCCTTGTCTAGAGCGATTTCCATAAAAAATCTCTCTTGATTATAACACTGTACCCAGTATACAGTAAGTATTTCAAGTGTTCTATAAAATGGGACTAGGGTGCCATGTCCTAGAATTAAAACCAAAACCTTCAGAATTATCCGCTAACATTTGAGCCACGCCAATACGCTTGAGATACAAAAAAGACCTGTTTAGGCCATGGCATTTCGAAACTAAATAGTTCTCATCAGAAGAGAAGACCTAGTATTATAAATATTCGGACAACAAATACCGAAATATTGGCTAAAAATATTAATTCCTTCATCCTTAACTGGGCACTTTTCTACATGGAGGGGGTCGTTTTTTGTTTTGTTTTTTTGTTTTGTTTTTTTGTTTTTGTTTTTTTTTTTCGACGATATTTTCGAAAGTCATCCCCTCTTTTCGATTGACTAGCCTTAATTTAAACCTTCGCCACTTCCGGTTTGGCAATGGGCGCAACAACAAAGACGTCATCATTTTTTTTTCCACGTTCTTTTCCTCCTTCGCGGTACGGGTTCGACTTTTTTTTTTTTTTTTTTTTTTTTGCTCAACGCACACCTCAAAACACCCGGGCAACGCCGGGCACCCAGGCTATATATATATATATATATATATATATATATATATATATATATATATATATATATATATATATATACTTTAATAATAACACTAAAATACTTGCTTAAACAAATGAGTGGCTTTCTGATGACAGCCTTCCCATGAAATTCAACTTTATGAAGCACTCGGCAAACAGATTTTTGTAGAAACGGGATTATCCAGACGACTAGCTGGCAGTCCGGCGTTGCCCGGTCATACAATATGCGTAAACATAATATTTTAATTTATGCAGATTGCGTATGTATTATAGAATCAATCCTATATTTATTACATATTACGAGGAATAATTTGCCAGATGTACTGATTCGAAAAAAAAAAATTAAATTAAAAAAAATAATAATGATAATGTCGTTCATTAAATTCCGTCTGCGTTTGTTTACAATATCACGTCAGCTGATATTTTGGTTTGACGACGGATGCCCTGGAAAAATCACTTCTGGTTAATGTTAACTTTTAAAATATGCAAACGAAGAAATGATTTGCGGCGATGTTAAATGGTGCCTCGTCTTTTATTGTAAATTAGGCCCCTTAACAAGGAAAAATTAAAGTGGTTAGGTACACCCGGGCTTGACTGCTTTACCATTAAGCTACATCTCAAGATTATAATACATCTGCTTTGTTTTGTTTTTGTCTTTATTTTTTTTAAGAAGAAATGATTTGCTGAAATTTTATTATCTCCCTTCGCCGGTGTAACGTAAAATATCCCCCTGTAATTTTTTTTTTTATTTATAAAAAAAGAAAGACTATTTTAAATATCGGATTTTTTCGATTTTCGATACTTATCGGATGAATGCCTGTACAAAGCATATCTTTATAAGTAGGCCTATGACAACAGATATTCTTTTCATTTTTTTGACCGACACAGTAAGGCACATTTAATCAATCGAGAACCACATCACTTTATCTAAAAACATAAGATATTAAATGATATATACTCGAGAGTCAAAATAATGAAAAGAATATTCTCTTGTCATAGGCCTACTTATAACACCGCCAGACATATGACTTAGCTTTGTATGAAATTTGCAGCTGGAAGAAACTCACGCACACACACACATATATAACCACACACCGCCACACACACATACGCACATATAACCACACACACACATATAACCACACACCGCCACACACACATATAACCACACACCGCCACACACACATATAACCACACACAGACACACATATAACCACACAGACACACATAAACACACACACACACAGTGTCTTTTATGTCATAGAGAAGAGATAGGGATGTAGCTCTGCTATAATTTCTATTACCGTCGTTTTGTGTTCTTTTTTTTTTTTTTTTTTCGCAATCTTTACAATGTGCGTACGGTCTCTATCTGACAACGTCGGCTTTCTTACACAATTTGGTTTAGAGAAGACAGTTTTCACTTTTTTAATAGATTCTAATCACCTTAGAGACGTTTCTTCTCGATATGGCCATCATCTCAGCCACTTTCGTTGCAGTCGCACCTGTCATACAACCATCATCAATCTGTATTCTTTGGAAAATAGATAGACCTATCATTTTTGATTTTTCTTACTGATTAAGCACTATCTGAAATCCAATTTAACCAACTAGTCCAGGAAAACAATAACCATAATAAAATGAAACTAGCAATTTTGTAATGTTTTTCAGTTTACGTTTTAAAATTGATGCAAAATTCATAAAGTGTATTTTGTCTAACCTCTATACTTTAGTTCTAGGATTGAGTTATATTTAAAAAAAAATGTTTTCATTTTTCTACATAATCGTGATTTATAATTAATTGGACAAGTCTCTAATGTATCTATCTTCCTCTAAATATTTCCCCAACTTCTTTTCAAACTATACTGATTCAACCATTAGCCAATAATTCTTGATGCCTTTATGAGCATTTAGACAAGGTTCAAAAGAGAGTTGCCAATCTGATAGGCCCTGAACTGGCATCTAAGCTTCATCCCCTGTTCCATCGACGAAACGTTGCATCCCTCTGCCTGTTCTACAAGTATTTTAATGGTGAATGCTCTGACGAACTGCAGACACTTGTGCCCCCACGACGTAGACACCCTAGACAAACCCGACAGGCAGCTAAATCCCATCCCCACACAGTAGAGACTCCTAGATGTAATAGATCTTTCTACTCCAGTAGTTTCTTCCCCAGAACCGCTAGACTCTGGAATTCCATTCCAGGTCCTTGCTTCCCCAACTGTACTGACATGCAGAAATTCAAGTGCACCGTGAACTGACATCTTGCTGCCCAAATCCCTACATAGTGCCCCAGTAGTTGCTGCCCCTGATAGTAGCCCCCTACACCAAAGTGGCAATGTGCCTTGTTTGGGGTGAAAATGTAATAAAAAAAAGAAAAAAAAGATTGTCTCTTTTTATCGGTGTGGTTATCTAATTTTATACGTATCTATGCGCACCACAGACACGTATGAAAATTAGATGGTAAAATAATTAATCTCTTTACTTCTTTATAAGAATATAAAACTGCTTTCATATAACAATAAAGATACTGATAATCACTTTCCTTTCAGTGATGTGGAAGCTTTCAACTAGTATATTGCCTGAAAGTATCTATGGTCATTTGGACAAAACAAAAATTGCTGCCTTGAGAGATAGAAAGGCTGGCGAAAAAGATTACAAGCCACCAAGGATCAGGTTCTGATCGTTAAAGTAATCCTAAGAAATTGCAAACGAAAATCTATTAACCTTGCCATGGGCTGGGTAAGGTATTTGACAGGGTGCCTGATTCATGGATACTCAAATGGTCGGAAGTTTTCAGAATAGTTTCAACATTCGAACATATATATATATATAAAAAAAAACATATATATAAAAAAACAAACTAGCTTGGGTGTCTGGCGTTGCCCGGATCTTTGGAGGTGTGTGTTGAGCAAAAAAAAAAAAAAAGTGGTAGTAGGCAGGTAGGCTCGAACCCGTACCGCGAAGGAGGAAAAGAACATGAAAAAAAAAACTGGTAGTGGCGAGCGTTTAAATTAAGGCTAGTCAATCGAAAAGAGGCGATGACTTTCGAAAATAACGGCGAAAAAAGGCGACCTTTCCCTGTAGAAAAGTGCCCAGTTGAGAGTGAAGGAATTAAGGTGTTTAGGCAATTTTTCGATATTTGCCGTTCGAAGGGTCGAGCTTCAAAATGATACCGATCTCGTGAAAATCCGTCATATCTGTTGAAAGTTTTAGGCAGACATACATACAGACATACATTTAAACAGACAGGTGAAATTTATATTATAGATACCACGAAGAATTGGGAAGCCAATTGAACTGCAGAAAATGCTGCATTAGGCAAAGCGAAAATTAAGAGGTATTTTTCGGGGCGATAGACTTTCGTCTTTGCTACTTTTCATCGGCTTGATTCCGTTGAAACTTCTTTCACGAAATATGAAAGCAAGATATGAACTTGGAAAAGAACTTGGAAAATCTACTATTTATGGATAACCTCGAAATTCTTGGAAGGTATCAGAACCAGCTTGATATCCTAATGAATAACGACCAGTGTTAAGGATGGAATTTTGCATCACAAAATGTCCTATTCTTGTGATAAAGAGAAAAACTCACCCACTCAGATGGTCTTGAATTTCCAACAGATCTGATAAAGAATGTTGACAACGATAGAGGCTACAACTATTTGGGGATACTTAAAGCCGACAAGGTTAAGAACATGGAAATGAAAAACCAGGTCACAGCTGAATACAAGATGAAGGGTTATTCTTAAATCGCATCTACAGTCGGAATACAATATATGCCATCAATTCCAGAGCTGGTATACTGCTGGTATACTTGACTGGAATGTAGATTAATTAAAATGTTTGGATGCAAAAACCATATTGGTTGGTTGGTTGGTTGGTTGTTTTTGTTTTACGGCATATCAACCCTTATCAGGTTATTTAATGCCGAATCCAAAGATTCGGAAGAAAATTTTTTTAAATAGAATATATTTGCTGTTTTCAAGTCGGTTTCTATTTAACCCATAGTTGGGACCCTAACAGGTACTACCACTCCGGGTCAGAGTGGACCTGGGAGCAATGGCAATTAAAGGGTGGCTCCACACTCCCCAAAGCCTGCAAGCTGGGGACTCACCACCGGATATAGTTTAAGGTCATATCTAGGACCGCAAAAACCATGTAAAATGCTTAGAATTTATGGGGCTTTTAAGAAAGACGCAGATCTATTGTACCTACCTAGAAAAATTGAGGTAGCATTTGTGTGTTCGATGTCTTAAATTAATGAAAATTCATACAGGAGGGGTAATTTATTTACAACCGTGAACTTTATTTAAAACGAGTAAAAAAGCATTTATACATTTCTTATATATATTTTTAATTCAATTTTCACTCTAAACAAGGCACAGTGCCACTTTGAAATAGGGGGCTACTATAGGGGACATAAGTTGCGGGGGCATTATGAAGGGAGATGAGTAGAAAGATGTCTGTTCACATTATACTTGAACTTCTGCATATCAGTGCAGTTGGGAAAGCAGAATCCTGGAAGGGAGTTCCAAAGCTTAGCAGTTCTAGGGAAGAAACTATTGTAGTAGAATGCTTTTTTACACCTAGGGATGTCTACTGTGAAGGGGTGGGATTTAGCTGCATGTCGGGTTTGTCGGGGGTATTCACGTCGAGGGGATACAAGTGCTTGTAGTTCGTCAGAGCATTCACCATTAAAATACTTGTAGAACAGGCAGAGGGATGCAATATTTCGTCGATGGGACAGAGGCTGAAGCTTAGTTGATAGTTCAGGATCTGTCAGGTTGGTGATTCTCTTTTGAACCCTGTCAAGGAGTGAGAGACTAGCAGCAGATGCACCAGCCCAAATGTGACAACAGTACTCCATACATGGGCGAATGGTGGTCTTATAGAGGTACAGGATACTTTCAGGCGTAAATAGTTTTCTAGCACAGTAGAAAGAGCCCACCTTCTTTGCGGCAGCCTTGGCAATGTTCTCAATGTAATTGTTCGAATTCATGTTCCCTGTAAACGTTAGGCTGAGAAGTTTAAAGGAAGTACTTTTGGGTAATGTGTTCTTTGCCATTGCTATTTGCGGTAGTAAAGGTTTCTTGTAATTATTGAAGGAAACAAGCTTAGTCTTGGCAGCATTGAATGTGACCATCCATTTTTGTCCCCCATTCCACTACAGATTGGAGGTTTTCCTCTAATGTTTTTGCCATTTCCTTGGATATGTGTTCATTTGTTTTCCTCTCGTGCCTGTTATAGAGTTTTTTTTGTTTTTTGTTTTTTTTGTGTGGTGTCATCAGCAAATATACCCGTCTCCGAAACAATTTTATCAGGGAGGTCGTTTATGAATATCAATATTTTGGTGGAAATATGTATAAGGCCATGTATTCGTGTACGTGCGTATTTGTTGATCACTGCAACCATGAAGGAATTGAGATTAACATATTTTGTTTAATGTTGTTACAGAATTAATTTAGTGCCGTTCATCGTTAGACAAGATTTAGCTTAACCCTGTAAGGATGTATTGGTTGCAGTAGTTCTTTCATTACCGAGTCAGGTTGCGTGTGTAAATCGAACTTGGAACGCATGGCGTACGTTGTCATTGTCCTATGCCATGGAAAAAAAAAGAAAAAGAGACGGAAGAGGAAGTTGATATCGCCAACTATGGGTTGAAACCTGCAACTGTTTGAAATAATGGGCGATAACCGTATGTGTTTCAAACTAAAAGTGCTGTGCATTGTGCCCGTGTGTTCGCTATACGTGAAACTACAGACTAATGAGTCTCTGCGGGCTTACTTAATGTTGAATATGTGATAAATATAGAGGAGAGGGGATGTCTAACTCTTCTTCATGGATCGAAAAGGGAAAAGACCTGGAGTGAAAAGGAGTCAGAGATTGCAAGAGAAAAGAGGGGAAATTATTTGGAAAGACTGTATGCTTTAAGAATACGAAATTAAAAGATAATGACAGCTGGAATTGGTTGGTCAGAGGTTTCCTTAATAAAAGATCTACGAAAAGCATTTTAATGACAGCCAAGAACAAGTAACTTGCTCGAGATTCCTCAAACACTACCGAATCACAAATGTGCAGAATGTGTAATGTAAGGGAAGAAATATTAACGTATATTATGTCAGAATGCTCAACAATATATTTTTTTTAAATGGCATTTTGGAGTGGCCTTCGGGCCAAGATCACAGTGTAGTATCTGTTCTAATGTTACACTTCACCTTTACTATTCTCGGTCAGTGGAGGAGAAATCCTTCGTGACTGAGACAATTTTAATTTTTGTTCCTATGCAGAGTGCTCCTTTTTGGGGGAGGTGGATTTTCCCCACATTAAAAACCGACCTTGTATCTAACGCTCTGGGGGCGGGGAGAGTAAATCGAAGCAAGAAAATAAAAATGGATGACAATCAGGTTCTACAGTTGATTATATATAAACTTTGCTCATACCACTTCTTATTGGGGTCTAATTCATAAACGCGGCGTGGTACAAGAAAACGACAATGTCAAACATACAAACTGATTACGTCCTTGAATATTCCAAACCTAACATAATATTTAAAAAAATCAAAACAAATGTGCACGCCAATTTTGTTGTGAAGCCATTAAATATTTTCTCGAGTTTACAACGAATAAAACTTAGTTTTTGTTTTGTTTCTCTTTGCCAAATTGTAGCGTAACCTGGCAGCAGCTGCAATTCTGGTAAACGCACTGAAAAAACAAACGACCTTATTGTGTGTTTGCATTTTTTTCCTTTTTTTTTCTTTTATTCTGTCATTTTTTTTCTTTTCTGTCCTGTTTCTTCTTTTCTGTCCTGTTTCTTCTTTTCTGTCCTTTTTCTTTTATTCTGCCCTTTTTCTCTTTTTTTTTCTTTCCTTTGTTTTGTATCACTTTTCTTTCCCTTTCCTTTTATTCTTCTTTGGTTTTCTTTCTTTTTTTCTTTTCTGTTTTCCTTTCTCTTTTAGTTTTTCTTTTCTTTTATTTTTTAATTTTATTTTTTTTCCTTTTTGCTTTCTTTCTTTTCCCTTTTTCTTTATTTTTTTCTTTTCTTTTTTCTTATTCCCGCTTCTGTTTCTTTTTGGCTTGCTTCGTTTACTTTTCATTTTTGGTTCCTTTTTTTTTCATTTTTCTTTGTTTTTGTTTTTCCTTTGGCTTTCAATTTCTCCTTTCTTTCCTTTTGTTTTTGCCTTTTCTTTTTTTTTGTCTTTTTTGCTTTCCTTTTCCTTTTTTCTCCCCTTTTTCTTTCCTTTTCTTTCCTTTTTCCTTCTTTATTTTTGCTCGTTTTTTTCTTCTTTTTTTTTTCTTTTCGCGTTTTGTCTTAGCCAATAATTTTCCCGCGTCCCACAACCTTTTTATTTATTTATTCGCTCTTTTAGTTTTTCTTTCTTTGAAATCGTCAAGCCAGCTGGACTGCCTTGTCCGCTTTAGAGACGAGTGATTTTTTTTTTTTTTTTTTTTTTTTTTGCGGGGGTGGGGGGGGGGTAGACGGAGTTTACAGTTAAGTAATGAACAAAGCAAATTTGGCGGGTAATTCCATCATTTTCGTTTCTCTTTTATTTATTATTTTATTTATTTTTTTAAAGTTATTTATTTTTATTTTTTCAATAAGTAAAAGTAAGGAAAGAAAGGACGAAAGAAATCGAACACAAACACCTTTTTATCAGCATTCACAAAGAAAATCTCATGTGTAGACGGATGGTCTATTGACATATGTAAACATGTCATATGTCGATTTTTGTTTACCTGTTTTACTTTTTCTGGGTTTCGCTTTTTGTCGGCGACTTCTACTACAGATAATTTACGAACATATCTCTATCACGCACGCGCGCGCACGCGGCGGGAAATGTGACACAAATTCAGGAAAGTTGGATTTGAAAAAGTTGTGACCTAGAGGAAGAAGAATTTCGCCTGGCCAGTCCTATCAGCATTCCTCGGTAGAGGCGCAGCTGGCGATTCGCAATGAACTAACCGCCTTCTAAGTCTCGCTCCCTTTTTGAACTGTGCAAGCAAAAAAAACAAAACAAAAAAAAACACCTACACAATGGCACCCGAACACACACATACACACACACACACACACATATATATATATATAATTTTTTAAAAAGTTTGTGTGCATATATATATATATATATATATAATGCACACAAACTTCTTAAAAAATTAAAGTTGAGCACTTTTAAGGGAATTAAGAAAAAGCGGCCAATCTTAGCGTAAATCCATTTTGACTTGAATACTCTTTGACTGTTTACTACATATACCCATCGATTTAGCATTTATAGGCACTTAATTTCTCTCAGCTTTTCTTTTAATGTCCGATAGCCTTGAAATAAAATGCTCAACTTCGAAGTCAAAGACGACTTTGAGACTAGTTTCCAATCTCCAGGAGTAATTATCACTTACACTGTGTAAGTAATATATGTATAACTCAGATCAGCTTGCTTGGGCGTTTAAACCGTCTATCCAGTTTGTGACTTACGGTTTTAAGAAATTCGTCTGATTACCTATTTCATGGCCGCCCTGTTTTAAATCCAATATTAAAACTCACTGCTGCTGTTCAAAGCATGCACAAAGACAACAATATTTTTTTGTTTTTTGCTTTAACTTATTTTAACCTGTTTTCATTACAAATTAATTTCATTTAACCCCGTTGAATTGAAAAACAACTGATTTAAATATATCTATCTTGCTTTCTGGCTTCCTTTGGTGTTTAAACCGTCTTTTCGGTTCCGCTTTAAAAGTCCGGTTTAGTATCTCCGGTTTTGCGCAAAAACTTGATACATACAGACGATATAAGCGAGATTTATTAACAACAAATAACGATATGACAAAAGAGGTACTTTTGCATTTAACAATCCGCGCTGAAATAATAACGCTATTATTTAACATGGGTAGGGTATTTTGTAGCTATTTTATACTTTCATGTAATAATTTACTAAAAAAATATCGTAAAACTTTAATTCAACTTGAAAATACTATTTAAAAAAATAGCGCGGGTCGTTAAATGCAAAAACACTTTTTTAAAAGTCTTAAATAAATCACTAAATAATTACGGGGAGAGGGGCAAACCAGAATTTTCTCAAAGTGAAAAGTCGCAAAATAATAATGGCAGGGGGAGGGCTGAAGATCCAACGTCAAGCCGGTGTTATAAATCGATTGTGAAAATGAGAAACCGATTTACTAGAACGTTGTATGTGAAACTGAACGCCCTTCCAAATCTTTAAATATTGATTTTTGTTTTTCAATTTAAAAAATTTTTTTTTTTTAAGAATCTGGTAGCTAAGTGTCCAACAATCCACAAAAATAGTCGGAAAAAAAAACGAAAAGAAAAAAAATTGTAAGGGGGTCTGATTATCCAGGTGCACCTACATATTTTAAAAAAAGTTTTTATTTACCAAAATTGTGCGTGATTAAAACTAGAACTTGATTTTAAAAAAAATACCTTTTTCGTGTTACAAAATTATTTATTTATAATTATTTTATTTGTATTTTTCATTGCAAGTTGGAATTGTTTTTTGTTTTTTTTTAATCTTTTTTTCTAATGTAAAAAAAAACTACTTGATCAATTTACATATTTAAATTTTTTACGAACCCAGCGTAGTTTTACCGCCTAAAGAAATCCAAATCCAAATTTTTTTTTCTTAATACATTTCAACGTAAAGAAAATATAAAAGAAGGATTTTTTTTTTTGTAATTAAAATTTAATATTTTAGCGTACAGGATAATTTTCATATATACATTTAAAGTAAAATGAGACCCCACTTCTTGGCGACCTAGCGAGACATGTAACCGTTAGTATTTATTCAGGTTTGGTGCCGGGGGTGTGGGCAAAAAAAGGCGGTGGGGGTCATGAGTTCCAAACATTTTTTAAAATACGTAGAAACACTTCAAAACGTGGACTTTTCATTTTATTTTTTGTTTAAGATTTGCTTTCAAAAGGTCTCACCGTTAAATATTACTTAATCAGTTAATTATTATTTCCTGATATTTTTAAGGCCGTTAACACACAAAAAGAAAAAAAACTAATATGGGCCTGTATAATGCACACTCCCTTCTGTTTTTTCTTTGTTTTCCCCCCTTTTTCTTTTCGTTTTTCTTTTAACTGATTACACCCCTCTAATATAAACGATTTTTCATTTAATCTAAGGGATGTTAAGACCTTTATTATGCAATGTATTCCGTACAGTTTTCACTGGTTGCCATGTTTGTTTTCCTATGTGCATTCAATTTTTGCGCGTTTATACATTAATTCTGTATACTCATTATTCCATACTGACCCAACGGGTTACGTGTGTGCGCGCGTATATATATATATATATATATATATATATATATATATATATATATATATATAATTTAATATTGAACCACGAAACTTATATATTCAAGCACATCTGATTGAACATGACAAAGTTATTCTTTTTGACGAGCGGTCTTTTTATTTTCGGCAGGCATGTTATATAAAATGGCGCCCAAAAGTTGTGTGTTCGACCATATTCTTCTCAAGCGCTTTCTATCCGTGCATCCGATTATCACCAGGAGCGAGCGTTGTTGCTTTCTTTTTCTTTTCCTTTTGACGCTTGGTGTATTTATATTCTTTTAATTGGCTATAAAGGTGGGTGCAGGAAAGTTAGGGGCAAATTATTTTTATTTTCTTGTCTTAATGAAAAATCAGCTATCACTACATTCCTATGTTAAAATTCGTATAATAAAAACAATAGAAGTGAAATAGAAGTCGGAAAATTATTTGGTATACTCTCCCATTTAATATACTAGTTATGTTTCCTAATCTTAATAAATTTCCCGATAAATAATCATGAGCGTAAAATATTTCATCTTCTCCCACGGAAAGATGATGTAACACAAGGGCCAGAAAGTTAGATTTGTAAAACCAGCGCCCTAGAGGAAGAGCACTCTGGCCAGTAAAAAAAAAAAAAACTGCCTGCACAACCCCGTCGAGAGGGCCGCATTATGCGATAAGCAACTTCTTAAAAATAGAAGTCTAAGCCTGGGAAGGTGGACCTCCTAGAACTGCACAAGAACAGGGCCATACCTCAGCCAACAGAAAATAAGCCATCTTAACAATAGTTTAGATTCTGTTGGCTTTAGTGGCAAGGGAAAACCGCTGACTGATACCCGGTGATGGTGTTGTGTGTCTACAGTTGTTTTCATTCAAAGATAGTCGATTCTTGAGCGCCCAGTGAGAACAGAAGAGAAGATTCCCAATAGTAGATTGCAGTAGTGAAATCAATGCGCTCTACAACAAACTGGGTATTTATTACTTTCCCATGGTGAGAAATGTGACACAAGGGTCGGAAAGTAGAAATTCAAAAGTTGGTACCTTCTGAAGAAAAGGCACTCAGAAAGTACCCGGGCAGCCAAGTCAGCATTCCGCAGTAGGGGGCGCCTCGAGCGTTTGGCAATAAACTAACCCTTTTCTCAAAGAAAGAAGGCAAATCCTGGAACGGTGGTCCTCTTAGAACTGTACAGGAATGCGTTTTTCGTAATCAACAGGAAACGGTCGTTGTAAGAATAGTATAGTTTCTGTTGACTTTTTGGTGCCGAGATTAAAAAAAAAAAAAGTGACCGCTGTATTGCCTCTGCAAGCAAATTTTTATTATCAAATTGCATAACAGGGAAGTTTCTCAGAGAGAGAGAGAGAGAGAGAGAGACAGAGAGAGAGAGAGAAAATGAGAGAGAGAGAATGAGAGAGAATATGAGAGAGAATGAGAGAGAGAGAATGAGAGAGAGAGAGAGAATGAGAGAGAATAAGTATTTATTCATAACTGCTGCAAAACGTAGTATCCGAACAGCCAAAATGTCAACTAGTAGTAAACCGATTTAGTTTTTGCTTCTTTGTTTTTTATATAAGAAAAAAAAATCTACGAAATTATAAATAGTTGTCATTTTGAGTGTTATTTTCACAATGTTTCGGTTGATGTAACCTCCGATCTTCGAGTTCTTGGAAAAGGTGAAGACTAACACTACTTAAAAAAGCAATGCATATGCTGGGCGACCATTACCTAATAAAGTAATAATATTTAACTTAAGGCTCCTAAAATTTATTCTACAATTGTCCAGAATGACTCGTGGCGTAGTGAATAAGGTACTTCGTAAAATTCAGTTATAAGTTACACTCTTCTAGAGGTTGAAAGACGACACTGAAAATACAATTGCGAATTATTTAACACTTCTACGCTAATCCGATGAAAGCATACTAATTCCTGGAGATTAAATAAAGGATTTCGTTTTAAATTCCTTGCCAATTTCCGAGTTCGACAAAGATTCCATGGTTCAACAAGATACATGGAGGTATAACACTATATGGTGTCATGAATGCATGCAGCGAGGTGCATATTGCGGCGAGGGGGGTTGACCGGACGGGATGGTGTGAGGGAATGCAGAGAGATGCAAAACCTTAGCTAGGAAAATAGGACCAGCCGCCGATGTGTCATTGTAAGCTTATTAGACGCAAAGCAGATGTTGTGTTGCCTCAAAAAGGGAGACAGATTTTGAATTATGTACATGTCAAAAGAGATGGTTTTGTTTTTCAAATAGAGGAAGAGAGGGCAGAAGAGTGGGGGTGTTGATGTCTGATTGAGACCAAACAGAAATGTCTATGGGATTTTGCGAGATAAAACAATTATCATTTGTTTTTTGTTTTTTATCTCATTGCTGTTATATATCTGTTAACAAGGAAAGGTTGTTTTTAAACCCTCTGTTGAGCGATATGAAGATACGCGGATATCTTAGCTGACAGCTGAGGGTCAAGAGTAGGGGTCGCCGCCAAGCATTGTTCGACTTGGAATGACTAATCACTCCTAATTTGATAAATAAAAACCTCAGTACAAATTAATAGGATAAAAGGGAGAGAGAGAGAGGTGCTCGGTGGACAAGACGAAGGGTAAGCTCTAAGAGGAAGAAAGGGTGTTTGTAACCACTCTCTGAAGGAGAGGTGGGGAAAAAGGGGTTGGATTTAGAAAAAGGAATTCTAAAAAGAGAAGAGTCGTAGTCAGCAAACGGAACGGCTGGGCTTGTCAAGCGCTCCCGATTTGGGACCCTCAGGGTCTGATGTTATGATGTTAACTAGCCTGTGTTAATGGGAAATCTGTGACTTTACTGGTCTGGTCTTACATCGTTTCACTGCTATAATCAGTCACCTCAATTTAGACAGTAGCTGTTATGAACTAATGAAATTAATAGTTTGTTATTGTTATAAACCGGAGTTTTGTTTGTTTGTGGTGAGGACTCTTCATTTTGCAGCAAGCCGCAAGGACCAGCGGAGTGATTGATGTACCTGAAGACTACCTACAAGGGTAGGAGACGATTCGATCGAGAGGCAAAGCGCCCCTCCATGAAGACATAGTGGGTGAAGACGATCAACAGGCCAACTTGTAACGAGACAATGTACGATCGAAGGACACCTGCCACATCGGGTGGAATCCAACGAGGTTAAGGACGCCCGGTGGGAATGGTGGGCTATTGTACATCGTGATAGAAGGTTGGAGGTTGCATCGACCAAAACGTTGTGAAAATAACACTCAAGATAAGAACAGTCGTCTCTAAAATCCAAATTACAGTGGAACCTCTAAAAACTAAAGGCTCAACTTACGAAATTTTCAGTTTGCAAAACGTGATGTGAAAATTTGTTGTTCCAGCATCTGAAACAAAATTTCCAGATACGAAAAATACGAGCGACTGGGGACTATTTTCAGGCACCTAATTCTTTGAAAATCGAGGTTTTATTCGATTTAAATTAATAGTTTCCTAAAAATATGAGTTGATTTTCACCTGGAAAACGTCTTTTTTTCTTTTTAACTTGAATTCATTTTTCCCATTTTAAAAATTATTTTAAAAATTTAATTTATCACGTTTGAAGGATATTGATTGATAGAAAGATTTTCTGTTGTAATTTTTATCAGACACCCTCTGTAATTTTTGTAAGGGGCGGGTTAGCTTTTTTTATTTTTGCTTAGAAATCGCAAATTCACTGTAAGAAAATAAATAATCCATTTCACTTTGTATCTTTTTTTTTCTTTTCGCGACTAATGGCTATCGGCCTTCTTATCGAATAAATCAGTGAGACCCAGTTGACACGAGTCTACGGATCGGTTTCGCTGAGTGCTTCCCTCAGCAACATTTTTCTCCACTCACACGCACGCAAACATTAACACGCACACACACACACACACACACTCAACTCATTGACGTATTATCGTCTGCCAAATTGTTAAACCTTATTCATTGAAATATTTCCAATCTTTTTCATTGAACTCTAATTATATATTTTATAAACAATGTTCAATGAATTATAATTTATTTAAATGAGCAGAGAAGTTTTGAAAACGATTTTCCATCCCCCTGAAACTCACGGCTCTTAATTAATCGATCCAGATTTCTAATGTCTCCGCTAATGGACCTCCTTGTTTTTACAAGAACTCTACAGATATTCACGAACATTGTCGGAATTTAATCTTGCTTCCAGATAAATTCGACGCTAAAGTAACTAACATGAAAAAAAATGACAGCATGGAATAAAAAGGAGAGGGGCAAAGAATAAAATATAAAGGTCTTGCTTTGAAACTAGAAGAGATTTTATTTACAATAATAAGTTGCAAATTTTTCCCTTTGCGGACATAAAAATTATGAAACGCCAAGGTAACATGTAATGAAAAAAAAATAACACTGGTTCTTATAATGAAAATGTTGTATCCATTAACGAATACAATAAGATTCAAAATAGTATCTCCTAATCACACTCGCATATGAAATAAATTTTAGGGGCGTACTCACAAATTGAAAGCCAGTCAGGCACGTCCCTTTTTCCTTTTTTTTTTTTTTTTTTTGTTTAAAATCCTTTTAGAATTTTCGCTCCTTCCCTGTTTGCGTGTAAACCATAGACACGCATATGGATTTCAGAAGCAAAACCGCGTCGCTTGTCTGGGGGTTTCTTTACCGGGTTTTCTTCTTTGTAGGAGGTTACAAAATTCCTTGTCACGTGAAATAAGGTATTTTCTTTAAAATAATTTCACTCCTTCTAAAATACGTGCAAAACTGTAGTCACGTAGATAGTTTTCAGAAGTAAGTCTCGTCACATATCCGGGTATTCTTACCGGGCCTTCTTCTTTGAAGGAGGCTCGTTAAAATTCCATTCTCAGCGCCGGGCAATGAAACAAACGTCCAATCTCCACGTCAGCGGAATTTCAAAAGAGGGCAAAATACGCGCAGGGCTCGTGACGTCATCACAAAGCTAGCGTTTCCCTTTTCTCAAAATTAAAGGGAGTTTCGTACAAACCCAAAATGTACGAAATTTAAAATAAAAAGATACGAAATACAGAAAATTATATATAAGAACCAGATAAAAAATAATAAATGAAAACGGGGGAGGGGGTGCACCGTTATTGGTACAAAAATGGAATACTGTTGCCATATCTGGGCAGGAGCTGCTAAAAACAGCCTATCCTGCCTTCACAGAGTACAAAATAGACTTCGTGGCTTAGTGGGGTATGCCCTTTTCTCTACCCTGCAACCTCTCTCCCACAAAAGAGACGTTGCGAGCCTATCCTTGTTTTATCGTTATTTCCATGGCAGGTGCTCATCTGAACTCCAATCTCTGGTCCTCCCCCTCGCCAATCTTTTACGAAAAACACCCGTCTAGCTGAATCCACTGTGAAAATTTTCCCCCACTCTATATCTGTGCCTAAATCAAAACGCGGATTCCATGAACAAAGCTTCTTTCTTAGAACTGCACGCCTGTGGAACTCTGTTCTGTCTGCCTGCTTCCCACCGGACTACAACTTGGATGTCTTCAAGTCCAACGTTAACAAATTCCTAATGAACGGCCTCCTTAAGTAAACACTTCATCAAATCTTCACACTAACGTAATGTACTTGCAATAACCCTTATCCCTGAGTAGCTTCCGGGCCTTGATAAGTGGTGACCACTGTGTATAAAAAAAAATCCAACAACATTCCACGTTTTTCCTATTGCTGTATTTGTGAATATATGCTTCCTAACTCATTATTTTGTTTTGTTTACCGTCTGACAATGTCCCTCGTTTTTTTCTCACTTTTGATTATAAAACCTTCAAATCTTTTTCACTGAAAATATTTCTCTGAATCTGGATCATCCCCAAAATACCCACTCCTTACAAAACACCATAAAGTAAAACCTCCAAAATCGGCGTGAACACATCCCAAAAAAACTAATGACAGGCAGATTTAAAACGGGTAACCTCCAACCAGATTAGGCGATTTACATACGTGTAAAACGCCTTTCAGGATACGAAAATTCCAAGATACGAAGGCCCAGCCTGAACCAATAAATTTCGTATCTAGAGATTCCATTATAATACAAATAACCAAATCTCATCTCAAAAATTCTGCTAAGATAAATCGTTAATTTCATTAATTAGTGGAAAGCATGTCTGACATTTTCTTTTAACAATGTTTGCTTTTTTTTTTTCATTTTTCATTTCGTACTTTTTCCCGCCTTTTACTATTTTTTTTATTTTATTTATTTTATTTTATTTATATATTTATATATTCCGAGGTTGTTTCTTTTTATTGGTTGATTGTTTGTATTCAAGGGTTCTGTAGGGCGGGGGGGGGGGCATACTTTCCTCTTGAACAACAATAATGACGTTTTCATCAATTTATTGCGTTTTGTTTGTTAAATCAACCTTTAGAAAACGACAAACAAAATGGCGCGTGCTTATTCAACGAAACACGCGGAAATGCAGAAGGGAAAACAATTTATTTGACGTTTTTGTTTTTTTATCGACTTCCTTGATATTTTTTATCTCGAGATTGCTGTATTTCTTTTATTGAATTTTAAAAACAAACTTCGAAAATTCGCCGCCCTCTTCAGCCCACGCGACATTCGTGTGTATTTTTCTAACCCTCGTCTTCCCATCCCCATCATTTCCTGTCTCTTTCATCCAATTTTAATTTTTTATCTTTGTTTTTCTTGATTTTGATTTTTACTGAAATTTTTTTGAAGTTAAAATTTATGGATTAGTTTTAAATGTTTATTCCTTTCTCCATCTCTCTCTTTCTCTCCATCTCTCTCTTTCTCTCCATCTCTCTCTCTCTCTCTTCCTTTCTTCACCTCTCTCTCTCTTCCTTTCTTCACCTCACTCTCTCTTCCTTTCTTCATCTCTCTCTCTCTTCCTTTCTTCATCTCTCTCTCTTCCTTTCTTCATCTCTCTCTCTCTTCCTTTCTTCATCTCTCTCTCTTCCTTTCTTCATCTCTCTCTCTCTTCCTTTTTTCATCTCTCTGTCTTCCTTTCTTCATCTCTCTCTCTCTTCCTTTCTTCACCTCTCTCTCTTCCTTTTTTCATCTCTCTCTCTTCCTTTCTTCATCTCTCTCTCTCTTCCTTTCTTCATCTCTCTCTCTTCTTTTTTCATCTCTCTCTTCCTTTCTTCATCTCTCTCTCTCTCTTCCTTTCTTCATCTCTCTCTCTTCCTTTCTTCATCTCTCTCTCTTCCTTTCTTCATCTCTTTCTCTTCCTTTCTTCATCTCTCTCTCTTCCTTTCTTCACCTCTCTCTCTCTCTTCCTTTCTTCACCTCTCTCTCTCTCTCTCTTCTTTTCTTCACCTCTCTCTCTCTCTTCCTTTCTTCACCTCTCTCTCTCTTCCTTTCTTTATCTCTCTCTCTTCCTTTCTTCATCTCTCTCTCTCTCTTCCTTTCTTCATCTCTCTCTCTTCCTTTCTTCATCTCTCTCTCTTCTTTTCTTCATCTCTCTCTCTTCCTTTCTTCATCTCTTTCTCTTCCTTTCTTCATCTCTCTCTCTTCCTTTCTTCACCTCTCTCTCTCTCTTCCTTTCTTCATCTCTCTCTCTTCCTTTCTTCATCTCTCTCTCTCTCTTCCTTTCTTCATCTCTCTCTCTCTCTCTCTCTCTCTTCCTTTCTTCGCCTCTCTCTCTCTCTCTCTTCCTTTCTTCGCCTCTCTCTCTCTCTCTTTCTTTCTTCGCCTCTCTCTCTCTTTCTTTCTTCGCCTCTCTCTCTCTTCCTTTCTTCGCCTCTCTCTCTCTCTTCCTTTCTTCGCCTCTCTCTCTCTCTTCCTTTCTTCGCCTCTCTCTCTCTTCCTTTCTTCATCTCTCTCTCTCTTCCTTTCTTCATCTCTCTCTCTTCCTTTCTTCATCTCTCTCTCTTCCTTTCTTCATCTCTCTCTTCCTTTCTTCATCTCTCTCTCTTCCTTTCTTCATCTCTCTCTCTCTTCATCTCTCTCTCTCTCTTCATCTCTCTCTCCATCTCTCTCTCTTCCTTTCTTCATCTCTCTCTCTCTTCCTTTCTTCATCTCTCTCTTCCTTTCTTCATCTCTCTCTTCCTTTCTTCATCTCTCTCTCTTCCTTTCTTCATCTCTCTCTCTCTCTTCCTTTCTTCATCTCTCTCTCTCTCTTCCTTTCTTCATCTCTCTCTCTCTCTTCCTTTCTTCATCTCTCTCTCTCTTCCTTTCTTCATCTCTCTCTCTCTTCCTTTCTTCATCTCTCTCTCTCTTCCTTTCTTCATCTCTCTCTCTCTTCCTTTCTTCATCTCTCTCTCTCTCTCTTCCTTTCTTCATCTCTCTCTCTCTCTCTCTCTTCCTTTCTCCATCTCTCTTCCTTTCTCCATCTTCCCTACGTACAACAAACGAAAACGTTATAATATACAGTTGCTGATTAATATATAGCTAAGAATAAAATAAGATTTAAAAATGTTTCCAACAAACAAACAAACAAACAAACAAACAAACGCACTAACACACATACATGAGGAATGCGACGGCAGGCATAGTCTAAAACAGTTAATTATCGAATATCGAAATGAAAAAATTGAAAATTCGAAATTAAACGATGCAAACAGATGTTGCTAAAATGTGAATATTCGTAAAAATGAAAAAAAAAAAAATGAATTTATTGAATCGGAAAATAAATTCTGTAAAAAAAATAAATAATAAAAAAGTAAAAATTAAAAAAAAAACTCTTAAAAATGAATCTATTAAATTCGCTCAAAGTTGAGCTGCTCGGACATTAAATCGACCTCGCTTTGATACAATATTTAAATAATGTTTGCATACTTATTCAGCAATACAAGCCGAGTCCCACAAGCCTCGGCTTCCTGCAGACGCCCCCGACACATCTTTTGTCATTTAAAGTTAATTTCTGAAATCAAGCTAAACAGGTTGGTTATGAATTGGGATGGGGGGAGTAGATAGCACGTGTTAGCAGAAATGGCATCCAAACCAAATCTAGAGCAACCCCTCCCTCACGAAGAAAAAATTCCACCCAGGAAAGCATTAATAAATTTTGCTATAATTTCTGCGATCCGACTATACATAAACTTCACTCTATGATTTGTTTGTCCACCTAGTTTCAGCTATGAAGATTCAACAGTCTTTATTCCATCGCCGTTCAACGATGATCCCTTCTGGGTTGCAAAATAGTCGACAATCCTAACATTTTGGCCGTGAAGACCTCCTTCAGTGTAGATATAATAAAAATTTGGGAGGTGACAGTCCGGGGAGTGGGAAACTTATTTACGGTGGGGATTGTTTTGCTAGACATTATAACCTTAGATAAATTTCCAATTAATCTAGGGATTCTTTTGATGGATATTATCTTTTAAAGTAAATAAAAACTAAGCTGTAGGGTTATTTATTTATTTATTGCGGGCTATTATCCTCATCTTTGTTAGTTGCTGTTTCGCAACGTTTCCGTCAATTATTCTCCTAGCCTTCGTCAGGTGGTTAACCGCAACGGAATAGGAATGCTGAGTATCCTAACTCTATCCTCAGTAATTACTGCCTTCCATAGTTATTTACGATATCGTGTGTGTTCTTTTGTGTGTCACGCTTACATCCGGGTCGTTTAATTGTTATGTTCTATTTCTTGTCATAAATAATTTTACCAAGAATTCTTCATGAGTTTTGGTTTCGGTTTCGACAATAGCTGATGGCACTTACATCATCCTCTTATAAATAATTAAGAATTCTTCATAAGTTTTTTCATTCCGGTCTCGATATGGCTGAAGGAACTCAAGTTATATATATATATATATATATATATATATATATATATATATATATATATATATATATATGTATGTAAAAGTACCCGTC
>NC_136492.1:6895748-6910748 GCF_053919585.1 Euprymna scolopes | reverse complement strand
GAATTATAAAACAAAACTGCGTTCTTGGCCTTCGGGCCAAGATGAAAGTTTAGTATCTGTTCTTCAGATGCTGCTCTTTAATTTCTTGTTCTCTCTCAGTGGAGGAGAAATCCTTCACGACTGAGACAATTTTTAATTTTTGTTCCTTTTCTTCATGTTAAAAAACGACCCTGGTGTCTAGCTCTGTCCCGTGGGGAGGAATTGTAAATAGGAACTATAATCGTGTTAGCAGGTGAAAAATTGCCACGATCTTGTTTAAATCAAAACGGAAAATTACATTCCTTTTGAACTCTACTGTGTTTTACGATCGTTTTCATCAAATTATATTTTTTATTTTCTTTAATAAATAATTTTGTACCTTGTCGATTTTCGTAATTTTTGGATATAATCATCTTAAAAATACAAGGACTACGTAGATACCGTTGTTTTCATGTGAAGTCCAGTTTTACGATTTCTGAAATTTCGTCCCAATTATGTAGAAGTGCCACAAGTTTTTATGACATTTTTTTTATTTGTGCTTGTGTTCCTTCTTGTCGACGTCACAATATTTTGTTACCATATATAAGTTGGGAAATTATCAACAAAGTGAAGCATGGAAAAATCTTCCCCAAATTTTTTTTTTTACATTTTTATCTAGCGAATAAACATACGAAAACCCACATTTATTATTTTATTTATTTATTTTTTACATGGAGGTCACCACTTATCAAGGCCTGGAAGCCACTCGGGGTAAGGGTTATTGCATGTACAGTAATCAATGGGATAGTATCGTAGTAATCGTTAGTATTGGAGATTTGATAAAGCGTCTTACTTAAGGGAGCGGTTCAATAGGAATTTGTTTATGTTGGACTTGAAGACATCCAAGTTGTAGTCAGGTGGGAAACAGGCAAACGAGAGTTCCACAGGCATGCAGTTCTAAGAAAGGAGGTTTGTTCATGGAATCTACGCTTTGATTTAGGCACAGATAAAAAGTGGGGGAAATTAATGACAGTGGTTTCAGCTAGACAGGTGTTTATCGTGAAAGATTGGCGAGGGGGGAGACCAGAGATTGGAGCTCAGACAATGATGAAATCCAACTTATGCAATAGGGTTAAATTTGATTCTTTAATTCTAAAACGAAACTAACATTTTTTTTTTGATAACTCTGTGTGACGTACAAGAAAAATATTCTTTTTCTAAAGAATAAAAGTGAATAAAGATTATTTTTTTCCGAGAATCTTTATATATTTATCTAGCGAATAAACATAAAATTGCATATGAAAAACCACTTTTATTCTTTTTAAATTCAATTTTTAAGCGTCTATCGTCAGTTTGTCGCTTCTTGATCGACTTCAGCTACTTTGCTAATTCACTTTCAAAAACAAATTAAAAAGTAATCACCGTGGGTTTTCTTATGTAATTTTATGCTTATTCGTTAGATAAATGCATGA
Organism: Euprymna scolopes; assembly: GCF_053919585.1. Classification (NCBI taxonomy): domain Eukaryota; kingdom Metazoa; phylum Mollusca; class Cephalopoda; order Sepiida; family Sepiolidae; genus Euprymna; species Euprymna scolopes. The sequence goes on along the minus strand of NC_136492.1, from coordinate 6,909,318 downwards.
AGTTCTCGTAAAAATAAACCTTATTAATCTTTATTCTTTAGAAATATATATTTCCGATACGCCACATAGATTTATCAAAAAAACTTAGCTTCGTTTTAGAATTAAAAAATCAAATTTATCTCCGTTGCATAAGTTAGATTTAAAAAAAAAACAAGGCCGATAGCCATTAGTCGCGTGCTCTCATGTAATGAATGCGTGAATGTAAGATTGACATGAAATTCTTAAAGATAAACTTAAAATGACCGAAAAATGGGCTGAAATAACTTAAATAAATAAAAAGTAAATGACTTAGAATGACTTTAATGAACTTAAGGATGAATTGAATGCTTAAAAAATAACTGGAATCCTTCAAAAACAACTTGAATGATCTGGAGAATGATTTGAAGGCTTTGAGACTGACTGGTTGTAAAGTGGGCGATCATTTTACATTAAATTAATACAGAAAAAAGTTACAAACGTAAGTACAGCATGTAGTAAGAACAGGTACTACACTTTGATCTTGGCCAAAAGGCCAAGAAAAGCTGTATTTATTTGCTCCCCCACCGAGCAAATTAGGCACAAGGCAGATTTTTAATGTGAGGAGTGAAGGGGAAATGGGGACCAACTCCCCGGGGAGTAGGGGAGCTGGATAGTGACAATTGGTATGAAGGGTTGCCCCTACATTGACCAAGGTCTTATATGTGGGGTCGCCCCCAAATATGCTCTTTGCTTGCAGTATCTGCTGGAACAGATACTACACTTTTATCTTGACCAAAAGTCAAGAAAAGCTTAAAAAGCTAAGAACAGCAACTATTAACAACAGACCTTTGATCTTAACCAAAAAGGCCAAGCACAAAAGTGTTACCGACGAACCGACCGACCGACAGAGTAACTCAGAGTCGCTTGCACGCGACTAAAAATAACAGAGTTTTATTAATTCGCTAGATAAAATTATAAAAATAAAAATAAAAATTTCTGTAGAAAGTTTTATTTATTTAGTTATTGATACATCACATGAGATCTAACCATTTTGGGCGTAGCAGAATGGCGGGCTGAAATTTAGCGTACTGCCGTACTAAAAAAGAATTATCCTTTTAACGGCTTCTCTATTTTCATATTTTCAAGTAATGCTTCTAAAACAAAATTAATTTTCTGTTTTCTTACTCGACAAAGTTTGTTATTTTAATTGTTTCGCCGCTGTCATAATCTAGTTTATAACCGTACATGGAATCGGTGATTAAAGAAAGAAAAATATATTTGGTTTCATGCCGCCATTTTGAATCCTATTCAACTTTCTGGTTCAATAATGTCGTATCTTTCTTTGGCTGTCTAGACATCTAGAAAATCGTTTCAAAGTTTACATCTTTTTGATCTTTGTACAGGCGTGGCTCATTTTTATTTATTACATTCAAATGTTGCCATTTATTTTATTTAGCTTTTCACATACACACAAGTACGTCCTAAATTGGAGTATTGTTGCCACATCTGAGCAGGGGATGCTCGTCGCGCCCTACCCAGCCTTGATAGAGTTCAAAACCAGCTTCGAAACCTTTTCTCTTTCCTGCAACCTCTTTCCCACAGAAGAGACGTTGCGAGCCTCTATATCGTAATTTACATAGCAAGTATTCGTCCGAGCTCCAATCTATGCCCCTCCCCTCCGCTGGACTTTCACAAAAAAAAAAAAAAGAAAAAAAAAAACACTAGACTAGCTACAAATACTAAAACAATTTCCCACACTCTCTAAACGCAAATTCCGTGAACAAACCTTCTTTTCTAGAACTGTCCGCTTGTGGAACATTATTTCGCTGACCTGCTTCCTAGGTGGCTACAATATCGTAGCCTTCAAGTTCAATGTAAACAAATTCTTGTTGAACCGTTCCATTAAACAATCAAATTCTGCCCAATTTACACCATTAACGATTACTACACTATCACCTTAACGCTGATCCTCGAATGGCCTTCGGACTTTGATTAGTGGTGACTCTCACCAAAAAACTTTTTTTTTTAAATCAGTATAACTACACTATAGTAACAAAATTCATAAAACAAAAAATGTATTAAAAAAACAATGATACCTACTAACTTTTGTGTCAATTCAAACTACAAGCGCTGACATTTACTTATTTAGCATGTCAGAAGTACTTAAATATTAATGCATTATTTAAAAAACCAAGTTTTCGATATTTATCGTTAAAAAACCCCACATAAAACAATGGTTTTGAGAACACGTGACATTACCAGGAAAGTAACTCATATTCTTGTTAAGCCGTCCTTCTAAATAATTAAATTTTACCCAATTTATGCCATTAATGATTACATTCATTAACCCTTATCCTCGAGTGGCCTTCTGGCCTTGATAAGTTATGATTTCCAAGTAAAAACAAAACAATTATAAATGAATAACAAGAAATATTTAATTATGAACTGTTAAAAACTAGTTAAGCCAATTCGGCACGCAAATAAGGGGATTTTGTGTTTCTACGACATATACACGCAGGTGAAACGATGAAATTGTCGCCCTAGAAAAGACGACATAGTTCCATTTCCATTTGATGAAAGCAGTTTTTTTCTTTCTTTCTTTTTTTTTTTGGGGGGGGGGTATTTTTTTATCATAGACCATCTACTAGTTTGCGAGTTGTGTACAAATCCCAAGTCCGATAGGAGCCTTCTATCATATCTGAAAGTGACACAATGTTTAATGAATGAGACCGAAGATGCGCTGTTGTACAATTCATGCTCTCTACCGATCCAAGTTTTGACAACAGGACCATTGCCAACACCTCCAAAATGCATCGCTGGATTGCCACGAATAACAGGGACGTGCCCAGGGTAATGAAAACAAAGTTTCCGGCCACGGTTATGGTCTTTGGTGTGGTTTCAAGTGAGGACGACATCGTGCCACTTTACATCTTCGAAGTCGGCTTGAAAGTCAACACCAAAGTGTACCTGGATATGATGAAGAATAGGGTAATCTCCTGATGCAATCAAATTGCCGCTGGCAGACCCTAGGTGTGGCAGCAGGACTCTACGCCAGCCCACAAGTCCGAAGAGACCAAGGCTTGGCTTCAGAAGAAGTGCTACGACTTTATACCCTTCTCTTACTGGCCCCCTACACCTCCCTCAACCTGAGCCTGCTGGGCTTCTTTGTTTGGTCATACGTCGAGAACATCACCAGCATGACCTCTCACAACACCAAAGCTAGTCTGATCACTGAGTATTCACTGAGCTCTCGCAGGTGCTTGTGGAGTAGGCATGTTTCCAGTTCCAGATCCATATCAAGCGGTGATTGAAGCTGAAGGCGGCTACACTGATAAAATTTGTCGGCCTAAATAAAACATCTATTCATTCTACCCTGTAGGATATACGGTATAATCATGTTGACCGACCGTTTCTCAGCAGATCACTGGAGTTGAGCCTGGTCAGTACTAAAACGAGTGACCATTTGTGAATCTAAGCTGTTGTGTGTGCTCTCCGCTTATCTCTGCATTGTTTCCAGTCAGTATCAAGCCTCCTTTTGCGACTGGACCCAAGCAGATACATAGATATTCGAATATTCCAGTCAAGTTCTCAAACATTGAGTCAATAAAGAAGTTGAGAACATAATCGTCTTCTCCCCAATTGACCATTTAAATATGTCATAATATATCTTTCTTGTGGTCTCTTGAGTTTACTGGATTCCAGAACAAGAATTCATCTAGTCTGGTTGAGTATCCAGCTTCATGTGGTTACTTAACATAACATCACTTTTTTTTTTTTTTTACAGTGTTCACCACTTATCAAGGCCCGGAAGCCACTCGGGGATAAGGGTTATTGCAAGTACATTACGTTAGTGTGGAGATTTGATGAAGTTTTTACTTAAGGGGGCGGTTCATTAGGAATTTGTTAACATTGGACTTGAAGACATCCAAGTTGTAGTCCGGTGGGAAGCAGGCAAACGGAACATTTCCACAGGCGCGCAGTTCTAAGAAAGAAGCTTTGTTCATGGAATCCACGTTTTGATTTAGGCACAGATAAAGACTGGGGGAAATTTTTCACAGTGGATTCAGCTAGACGGGTGTTTTTCGTGAAAGATTGGCGAGGGGGGACCCGAGATTGGAGTTCAGACGAGCACCTGCCATGGAAATAACGATAAAACAAGGATAGGCTCGCAACGTCTCTTCTGTGGGAGAGAGGTTGCAGGGTAGAGAAAAGGGCATACCCCACTAAGCCACAAAGTCTATTTTGTACTCTGTCAAGGCAGGATAGGCTGTTTTTAGCAGCTCCTGCCCGGATATGGCAACAGTATTCCATCCTTGGACGTACTTGGCTCATTGGAGAATGTGCTTCATTTCTCAGAAATCCAGTTTAGGCTAGCCATACTGAGATATTATTTGGGCTGCGAATACAAGGTTATTTTTAATATTTAGTCATGGTTTACTTGGCTATCAAAGAGTTCAATAAAGTGGATGGAACAAAGAAACATGTTAGCAGTTGTCATTTGTAGGAGAATACGAAAAAGTTGTAAAAAGATGTAGTATGAGATAGCATGATTTCTTTACTCCTCCTTCTCAACTACTTAATCTTTACTATATCCCCGAGTGGCTTTTTTTTTTTACACAGTGGTCATCACTTATCAAGGCTCGGAAGCCACTCAGGGATAATGGTTATTGCAAGTACATTACATTAGTGTGGAGATTTGATGAAGTGTTTACTTAAGGGGGCGGTTCATTAGGAATTTGTTAACGTTGGACTTGAAGACATCCAAGTTGTAGTCAAGTGGGAAGCAGGCAGACGGAACAGAGTTCCACAGGCGTGCAGTTCTAAGAAAGAAGCTTTGTTCATGGAATCCACGTTTTGATTTAGGCACAGATAAAGAGTGGGGGAAATTTTTCACAGTGGATTCAGCTAGACGGGTGTTTTTCGTGAAAGATTGGCGAGGGGGGTGAGATTGGAGTTCAGACGAGCACCTGCCATGGAAATAACGATAAAACAAGGATAGGCTCGCAACGTCTCTTCTGTGGGAGAGAGGTTGCAGGGTAGAGAAAAGGGCATACCCCACTAAGCCACGAAGTCTATTTTGTACTCTGTCAAGGCAGGATAGGCTGTTTTTAGCAGCTCCTGCCCAGATATGGCAGCAGTATTCCATCCTTGGACGTACTTGGCTTTTATATAGATAGAGAATTGCATCAGTAGTGAGATATCTTCTGGAGCGGTAGATCCTGGGCCTTGATAAGTGGTGACCCCCATGTAAAAAATAAAAAAAAATAAAAAATTAAAAAAAATATATATATATATAAATGCAACTTTGTCTGTGTGTGAGTTCCTTCCTTATGGACTCTGAAACGGCTGGACAGATTTTGTTTAAATTTTACAGATCTTTAGTGTATAAGTCTAGGAGTGATATTAGTTAAGTTTTGTCTCAGAATCTCGATAATTACCGATAATCGAAACCGTTATTTTCATTTATCTATGATCGGTAAAGTGATTTTTCCATATCGTCGCTTAGCAACAATGATAGAACAACAGGTCGCGAAAATTCTACTGTGGGTAAGTTGATAGCGTGTTTCTCTTTTTTGCTTGCATGACGTGGTCTGTAGGTTCAAACTCCGCACATAAATTTCTTAATTTTTTTTTTTTTTTTTTTTGCTAACTGGAAAGAAAGTTTATATAAAATAATTTTATAAAAGAAACAGTAGGTTCTCGAGAGTGCAATGTAGAATAACATATTTTGGACTAAGTTACTGCATGGAGGCATGTGAAGCTTCCTCTCGGGCGATTTTATGAATTTCGATGACAATGAAAATATAGGAGTGAAATGTTCGTTCATCATCATTCAATCCCGGGCAGCCTCGTGTCTCACAGCTAGTAATGAATGAATACAAATAGATAGTACTATGATCGCCCGTGTTAAACATAGTTAACGACTGTTATATCGAGCCGCCAAAAAAACGTTCGTTTATTTATCTTCAAGAAATGCCTACTATAAGATTAGTTTTCAGTTTCCAAAGAACGACACCATCTAAAGAAGTAAACCCAGAACAAAGCCAGTCAATATTGCCGTTGCGTTTCTGAATTTTTGAGATGAGGATTGGTTATTCGTATTATTTGGATTCATCGGACTACTGTTCTCATATTGAGTGTGATTTTCACAACGTTTCCAGCAAGCACAGTGGCGCAGTTGTTAATTTTGGGGGAAAAAAATCAATTGTAAAAGTGATATTCTCTTTAAGGTTCAATTCTCAGTGTGGGTAACTAAAAAATACAATTGCGTATGATTTAAGACCTCTATCCAGTCATGGCTGACAGAACAAGGGCATACTACCTCCGTAAAGCAAAACGGTATCCGTTGGAAATTCCGTCTAAATTCCCGAGTTCGACAAGATACACCTGAAAAAGGTCGGAGGTTACATCGACCAAAATATCGTGAAAATAACACTCAAGATGAGAACAGCAGTCCGACAAATCCAAATAATACGAATTATTGCCCTCTCACTCGTAACCAGCCATTGGCACGTCTTGGCGATTCTTTTAAACGAAGGCCCTATTGATCTTAATGGAATTTAATTTTGTTTGCAAATGTTCTTGAGATATCGATAGGAAAACGTATTTCTTTTTGTCTTCTAGCTTTTTAGTACGTTATATATATATATATATATATATATATATATATATATATATATATATATATAATTCCATTTTTTTTTCTTTATTCCTATCAAATTTCTATAGCAAATATCGACTACATTTTTACTATTGAATTATTTACTTTTGTTAAACACCTGCGCTTTTTAACATTACTAAAACTGCTTTCAAAATACTCCGGGATTTTCAAACTTTCTTCCCCCACCGCTAATTTTTTGATCTCCCTTAAACTACAACTTTCCCCGAATTTTCCCCGCCAAATCAGTTAACCGTTACTGGCAAATCTATCTACAGGAAACGTAGCTAAGAACTTCCGGTTTTTATTAGTTTACCACATTTCCTGTTAACTTTAATTAATTAGTTTGAAGTAGTCGCTATTTATTTGCCTCCCAACGCGGGAAAAGCAGACATATTGAAGTGCTATTCGACCGTAATTCTTTCGAAATGCATTAACAAACGATGTGTACTGGTAAATTTTATGAATCTAATATTAAATTTAAATAAGTTTGTTTTACAATCCACAGAGATTCGAAAAAGTGATAAAAAAAAATCAAATGTATAACAAATAAATATTACCAAAAGCAAGATAAGTTACTCTTACAGGGTGACCCATAAAAAACGGACCCCCCGCTCTAATTAGGCCCCGTTATTTTACTGTTTTGTCTGAATGAAATGAAACTTTGGTCATAACTAGTTTATTATATTCAAAACATCACATCAAAACACTAGGGTCTTTGGCCTTTTTTTCTCCGTTCTACAACGTTCGAGATGGCCTCTTTTTTTTTTTTTTTTTTTTTTTTTTTTTTTTTTGGTCGCCCTGTATACCAAGGTGGGAAGGTTTGTAGTGCTTTTTACTTAATATAAAATGTCTAATCGGCTCGAAAAACAACTAATCTCAACCTGTACATGAGCACAAAAAAAATGGCTGCGGAATAAATGCATTGCCGCCATTTCCTTTCATGTTGTCGTGTAACCTATAAAGTTGATTTTTTTTTCGATTAATAATACTTATCAGACGCATTCCAATACAAAATCTACATAAGAACACTCCCATATACATTAAATGCCTTCATGTGACATTTCAAAAATATCGGCCCAGTTGTTCCCCAGTCCATAGGAAACGAACTCTCATGCACAAAGTTCCTTTTAAATAATAATATGTGTGTGTGTATGTATGTATGTATGTATGTATCTGTATGTATGTATATATATACATATATATATGAGGTGGCTTTAAATAAGTTTACAAACTTTTTGTACAAGCACTTAAAATTGTTGTAAACTCTTGAAAATTCAGTATCTTCTTGCTATACATCTTATGAGACGAATGAGCAATTTTTATGAATTCAGGTTCAAATCAACAGCTATAGCAGCAAGTGGAATACACCCTACTAAAGCCCGAATGTCACAGCTGGTGAATTTCAAAAATGCAATCTGGACGTGATGACACTTTAGAAGAACGATATGCAATAAAATTCTGTTTTAAACTTGAAAAAAAAAATGCCACAGAAACGTATGGAATGCTTTAGACTGCTTGTACACCATCTTGCATGAATTGAGTATCAGTTTTGAGTTGCATAAGAGATTCAAAAAAGGTAGGGAGTCTGTGAGTAATGGTAAAAGTGTGGGATGAGTAAGGAAGTCAGAACACCAGATTTTATTGGCCAAATAAAGAATTTCATAGATAAGAATAATGAGTTAATGGATAAAGACCATCGTGTGTCAACAGAGACAATAAGTGCACAGTTTGATGTCAGTGTGGGAACTGTACACACAATTATTTGCAAGAACTGAAGATGCGGAAGATCTGTTCAAATGCACAAGTCCATCCTTGTCATAGAGTATTTGACCAAGAGGAGCATCAAAACAGTTCCTCACTCTCCCTATAGTCCAGACCTTGCTCTCTGATTTTTCGTTATTCCCTAAGCTTAAGGAAAACCTTAAAGGCTGTCGTTATGATACAATTGAGAAAGTGGAAGAGGCCGTGACGAGGGTTATTGACACGGTAATATAAGAGTACTTCCATGGAGCCTTCCAGAAATTGTTGGAATGGTACAAGTGCACTGCAGCCGGAGGAGATTACTTTGAAGGGGACTAGAGTTTCATGTGTTTACTATCAATAAAAGTGCCCAGACGAAAAAAAATCCACAATCTTATTGAAGGCACACACACACACACACACACACACACACACACACACACACACACACATATAAATTCTGCATTTAATAGTCCTTCATTATCATGGCAATTGTTTGTTGACTCTGGAGTAGAAACTTAGCATGTTGCTTTGTGGCTGGGTTCAGATCTCATGACCCGCAGGAATTGTTGTCCCTACACTGATGATTGCGTAAGCATGAAGCGGTAGTGTCTGTAGGTATATCGAGTAATTATTTATTTATAGATATATAATGAATAGTTCTATATCCTTCATTTTTACAGTACCTTGTATTCAAGCTGAAGTCGAGTTACAACAGAAAATAACGTCCATCCAATAATTATGCGTGTCACTGTATATTTTTTTGTTAAAAGCAGCGGAAATCTATACTCATATATATATATATATATATATATATATATATATATATATATATATATATATATATATATATAAATTTAAAGGAGATTAGAACAATAGTCTAAAGAGCTGAGTGTATTTTAATGTAACAGTGAAATTACTAGTTTAATTAAATACAGGAAAGAGAAAGTGCTCGTTGTAATTTAGATGTATAATAAGCTCGATAGTTAAATGTCCTAGAGCTAATTCAATATTAAGTAATGTGATTGATAATTTCAAATTTAAAAATCAAATTATAATTAAATTAAAAATCCGTTTCAAAAGAACGAACAACAACAAAATCAATTATCTGTACGATCGTTTCGGAAAACAATGCTTTTTATTGTGGTATACATCAAGTTACGTACAATAATTACATATAGACCTTGCTTATTAAAAAACTATATGTAATTATTGTACGTAACTTGATGTATACCACAATAAAAAGCATTGTTTTCCGAAACGATCGTAAAGATAATTGATTTTGTTGTTGTTCCTTCTTATGAAACGGATTTTTAATTTAATTATAATTTGATTTTTAAATTTAAAATTATCAATCACATTACTTATATATATATATATATATAAATTTTGTATGGATATATATTGTATGGATATTCATATTATAAACACTTTTCCTATTTATTTAAAAAGAAAATACAACTTTGTTATATATGGGTCATGGAATTGCATTCATCTACAAAATATCTAGTTAATTATAGTTACGTAGTTAATATTCAATTAAACATTAATTTTAATTAAATCCATACTAGATTTTTAGGTTTTCTCATGCGATGATCATCTTTTGTTAACTTTTACGTGTAATTATATTCATGCAGATATTGTACATGATTTATACTTGCGTAAAATGCTTTCTATATGTATTTATATATGCGTAAATGTTTTAAAAAGTTTGCCTACCAAACTCCTTTGTCAGGTTTTGGTCTACAGACACAAAACTTAATATATAGGGTATTTTAACCCATGCGAAACAATAAAAATATGGGTTTTAGCCGGGCAAAATCTGTGCAAAAGTGTGAAAATTAAAAACATGGAATTTGCCAAGTGAAGGTCGAATGACGGCATTACGAATATGCATGCACAACGTAATAGCTATTAGTTCATGTTTTAATTTTTAGCCTTGCAGCAAATACGTCTTCATAGCTCGGGCATTATCGTCGAAGGAAAAAGTAAATCGTAAGCTAAACGATTCTCAGTAGTGGCGCACAAGTCATTTTTTTTTTTTTTTAACTTTAAATCTTTACTATATATTAGGTCCAATATAACAATAAATACGAAATCTGCATTAATCAAAATATCATATTTAAACGGATTTTATGACCAGGCAATGCCGGAAGACCTGCTAGTGTATGTATGTATATATATATATATATATATATATATATATATATATATATGTATATATATATATATAATTTCTAAATAATAAACTTCAGTATCACTGGCTATAAAGTCAGTGTCCATTTCATAATGATTGTGAAGGGTTATATAAAAAATAAACGCGATTTTATACTGTACTTAACAAGAACACAAATAACTGTTACCAAACGCAAGAAAATTTATTTATTGTAAGATTTATTATCTATGCATGCATTCATGTCATTTTACTTGGCCCAACCAGCGTCCTTTTCAAGATAGACGATAATTTTGTTGAAACTTGGTTCAGTATACTGCAAAGTATTTTGAAATAAATAAGAAGTTAATTTTAGTAAGTTAAAAATATACAGAACTGTCGAAAATAAAAGATGATTAAATTCTACCTTTTTGGTTGTTAAGTTTCGCTGTCGTATGGTTTAACATCAAGTAAAGAATCGATGCCGTATCTATAAAAAAAAAAACATCTACAAACGATTAATTTATTTTTATTTCGGACTATTAGTCTCATTTTATTAGTTGTTTTTTTTTTTAATCTTTTTATTAGTTCACATATATACCAATATAAATATATATAAACATAGATATATATACCAAATATAAATTTAATCTTTTTATTGGTTCACATATAAAACAACAACTAATAAAGATGAGACTAATAGTCCGAAATAAAAATAAATTAATATATAATGCTCATCTACAAAAAATGAATTCCAATTAAGGAATAATATATATATCTACAAACAACTTAAAAACATTTTTTTAAAAGTGAAAAACATGTCGATAGATGAAATTTTCTTGTTTTGAATTAAATCGTTAAATTTTAGAAGAGTTTCTGGCGAGTAACTAATCTGTACAAGTCACAAGAGAAATAATCGTTTTTGGTGGGTCCGTACACGTCTTGAACTCACAGACGAAGAGCAAAATTTCTTCTTGTTTGAACCTAAAAAAAAATTGTGTGAAAATTCTAAAATATCAAGTACTTTTCTAGTGATTCCAGTTTCTGATTGGTTGCTAGTAGATCATGGCTCCATTTGATTGGTTAGTTTCTATCACCAGAACCTTCCAATTTTCTTTAACACCTTTATGACCTAGATATATATTTTTTATAGTTAAACTATCTATCTATATATATAAAACGCAAATGCGTCACATGCATTTTTGTATGTCTTTTTTCGCTGACGGTCCGGGGGAGGGGGGGTGTACTATCGCTTAGAAGTGTTTATATACTCCCTAGATAATAATATCGAAGACTTGGGAACGCCGGTCGCGTCTAGATTTATTTACGTCGATTTTTACAAAATTCTTGCTATTTCAGCCCGTCTTGTGTTCGTTCAGCTTTTTTGTATAAAACCGAATCTAATTCAAAGCTAAGAATTGTTCCCGGCAATCGCACCGGGGGGAACGTCCATTAGCAATCAGCTTTGATCAATGTGGGGGTCAAACTACTTATATCAGACAATTGCTATTCAATCTGGATAATCCCCTTTTTATGGGAAGCTGGTCCCCTCCCCCAACATCTTGGGGAAACAACCAGCCAAAGATGGGTAGACAAACCCAAAAGCTGCCCCCCCCACCGCAGTAAAAGTTAACTCCGCTACTTCTATTTGACCTCATTAATGAGGTCAAATATTGCGAGCACGTGTCAATTCTGTTTTTAATAAATAAATAAATTCAAACGTTTTTCAGTTGCTCTTTGTTGGCCGAGCGGGTAACGTGCCAGGTTTTTTTTTTTTTTTTTTTTTTTGCACACTTTCTTTTCCACCTTCGCCTCAAGGCTTCGGGTTCAATCCTAACTACTTACCCAAACTGTTTTTTTAAGGCCTCTCCCCAACACAAACACCCGGGCAACGATTTTTTTAAAAGAAGTTTTAACATTGTTATATATATATATATACATATAAATATTTAAACAGGATTCTTACTTCGCTTATTGTTTTGCTTTGATCCCCCACCCTGACAAACACGCACACTTCTAAACACCCGGGCAACGCCGATTACCCCCGCTAGTATGAATATAAAGTGGGAATTGATTCAAACACGCCATGTACGTATTAGTTCAGCGTTGCTCCATTTCATTGGTCAGTTCTTATCACCAGGGTCTATAAATAGAACCTAATTTTCTTTCATCATGCCCTCACATATTGTTAAAAATATTGCAACATCTTGCGTTTGGCAAAAGTTATTTGATTTTTTTTTTTTGTCACTTCTTTGAAATTACTGCTCAATCGTAAAATAAAAAAATAAATAAATAATGAAATTATATACTTGGATTTTACTGTCACTGGATTATTTATCTTCCACCAGACTATCCATTCACGTGTAATCACTTTTTTCTTCACCATATTCCCTCTGCTTCACTTTTTTTGTTTTCAAGTAAGATCTTTGACTTACTTGTTGTTTCATCAAATACTTTTGCATGCAAAATCCGATCCCGCATTTTGGTAATTCCTCCCCTCTGATGAGAAGGAAAGTATTTCTTTGAAACTCCACGGATTAAGGACTATCCACTTATCTAGTGTTTCCTTTTCAGATTAAATATGTTTTTTAACTCATTTCAAAGTGTTTTTTAACATGTTTTATTAACTGTTTGCTCGTGTATATATATATATATATATATATATATATATATATATATATATATATATATATATATATATATATATATATAATCAGCAGTTTCCTTCCACGAATTGTAGACATGTGGAACTCTGTTTGATGATTGTTTCAGCCTATCTCTAACCTTGGTCTTTTCAAGACTCAGGCCAATACGTTTCTCTCTTCTTTTTGAAAATAATCTTTAGTTCTTGTTAACTCCATAAATCAAGTGGCTTCACGCCTAGTCTGGCATGATTTCTATTTAAAAAAAAAATATAATAATATTAATACAGATTACCCATTTTCTTTATCCAAATATTTTGAATTAAAGAAAAAATACCTCCGTAAGTAACCCGACTGTTTTGGATTTTTATTTATTTTTTATGTACATTGAAACTTACACATACAATCTACAAATAT